>NW_027502043.1:0-74015 GCF_021521415.1 Bidens hawaiensis | reverse complement strand
GAGGTAAAAATAAGGAAACCCAAACAGCCCCCTAGTCCAACCCGTCGGGCTGGGCCGGGTTTCAAAACACTGTTTAAAGGGGCGGTAAAGGTGGCTGTATTGGGGTGGAACATCGCGTCAGGTCGGTAAGGGTTATGGCTTTATCTAGAAGAAGGGCGGCATGGGGAGGTGTGGTGGGGCCATGAGATGCTTTTCATTCTCTCTCTCTCTCTCTCACACACACACACACACACACACACACACACACACACACACACACACACACATATATATATATATAATGGGACAGTAAGAGAGTTTAAACGATAACGGGGCTTTATGGATGAGGGCTTTAAAACCTCGTTTTCTACATGACGGTGACGTGGAGAGTAGTAAAACCCCTCTATAACACATAGTCTTAAGATGCTTGTAGCTCATACCACGGTTAAAATCGGTTCAATTATTAACAAGCTGAGCCAAGTTGGCTCAGTTTAAACCTTAATCATGTTAAGGCATCGCAACTATCAACAAACAGAGAACATAAAATAGTCAGTGGTTTGCTTCTGTGGTTGTTGTTAAGCTGTGAACAGTTGTTCTGGCCAAACAGAATAGTACGATGGCAACGTAGAAGCAGTACTAAAAGCGATAGCTGGTCTTGTTGGTTGGAAACGGTGACTGCATTGGATGATGAAGACATAACCGAAACACAAACACACACCCACCCACACAAACACGATTTAAATATAAGAAAGTTTAAGAACACAAAGATTTTCACGTGGTTTGGTTGGCATAACTTAAATTTATGGGCTGCAACTAGCGTATATTATTATTGAGGTGATGATAAGTTACTAGTACATGTGTATTTATAGAATTAGGGTTAAACTCTATGAGATTTCTTCCAAATTAAGCGATTAGGCAGTATGGCAAGCTGCCATACATGCTCCACTTGTTTTGTGCCTAGGACCGGCTGCCCTTAGGCCGCAATCCTCCACAACCGTAACAATCTCCTACTTGGGAGGCTTGAATATTTCTATAAAATACTAAACTTTTGATGAAATGAATAACACTTTGATTGTGGAAAAAAACGTGACAGTCAACTTGTGAAGAGGTATGTACCCGCCTCAACACCGAGCGAGGCGGGTCAACCCACAAGATATAGACAAGAGGCTTGAAATCAAGACATTACGAAGGCACAAAGCCAAAACCTATGCGCATGGCGCATATCACATATGCTCAGGCATCATATGCCCAGGCACCACAGATGCTCAGGCATCACATATGCTCACGCATCACATATGCTCACGCACATCACATCTGCGCGTGGCGCATCCGCGCGTGGCGCATATCACATGCTTGTGCATATCACATCTGCGCACGAAACATCTGCGCGTGAGAATAAAGAGAAGACCTCGCGCATCCTCAGGATAGGCGCATATCATACATGCACATAATCAACCTCGCCCTTATCCAAATCAGGATTAGGGCAACCTTGATTGTGCACGTCAGACAACCTTCCAGAAGGTATCTTTTTAAGGAATAAGAATATGCTGATGTTGACAGCTGCCAAATGAAAGGTGGACAACTCAGCATAACACATGTGCTACCACGTGATTACAACCAATGAGAAAGCACCAGGTGTCCCAGAGGACACGTGGCGCAGAGTAATTGGAGGAGGCCAACAAGGCTGAGCCCAATCAGTGGAAACCCTAGCACTATAAATACAGCATCACCTCCACAAGGAGAGGGAGGGTTCATAACACATTCATTCACATTCAATCATATTCAATTACATTCACTCACAGACAGTTACAGTCAGTAACACTCACAATCACAGAAAACTACAGAGTATTCAGCTATTAAGCAATACTCTCCAGATTTTCTTACTCTGATAACATTATCTTCTCCTACAAATACTTATTCTCACACCGGAGGGTTACCCCAAAGAGGACCCCTCTGTCCCTTTCTGAGGGGTAAGTTGACGGTGCTGTTCATTTTGTAGGTGGAAGAGCCCAGATCCAAGAAAACCATCGGTGAAGAAGCATAATCACACCCGAGGAAAGTAGATCGTCCACTAGTGAGTCGATCCACGTCTCTTCATTGGCGACATCCACTGTTACAACGGCAATCAGATCTCATCAGATCTATATATAAAAAACAAATCACCATGGTTTCTGGCGTTCATAACGTTGATCAAGTTCTGGAGGATATTGAACGTGAGGATGTTAATGAGGGACAGCAGTTTCTGAGGGGGCCGCGTGATTCTACGCGCACCACCAGTAACCGTCCCTTCATCACAACTCCTCACGGCCAGACTGAAACTCCTCCAGACGATCTCACGTTACAAAATCTTGCCGGCGCGAAACAAAAAGGACCGATGGGTCCAGAAGATGAAACAAATGATCCTAAAGAATGGCTCATAAACGAGCAGCGGCGTCTAATGGACAAGTATAATGAGATGGTCAAACAGAAAAAGCTAGCCGACTTAACACAAAGGCAAGCGCTTGATAAGCAAACTGTTCATGGAACAAAAAGGCCGCGCGCGCCGGAGGAAGGACATTCTGTTCACACTGCACACACTGAGTTCAGTGATGAAGAAGTGCACAGCATGAGGAAGACGCGAGATACTCATGCAGGAGGCTCACAGCTCCGCGCGCCTGTGAACATGGCGCCTGGAGCCAGAGCCGATCTGGATCTCCGCATGCCGTACAGCCCACCAGTTAGAGGGCAAGTGGACGTAACCACACCGTACAGACCAGCCATCTTGGTGAAACATTCAAAGTTCACTGAGCGCATCGCGAAGGCTCCCATCCAGCACAAAACCAAGATGCCAAGTGGTTTGGGCAAATATGACGGCACAGCAGATCCAGACTATTTCTTGCAAGGTTTTTACAACACGGGAAACCTAGAGAGCTGGACGATGCCAACATGGTGTCACATGTTTGCTCGCTGCCTCACGGGCGCGGCGCGTGTCTGGTTCGAGAGCTTGCCGACCGGGCAAATTGATGGGTTCGAGGAACTATTGGAAAAGTTCCAAGCCCACTTCGTACAGCAGCGCAGACACACGCGCGACCCTGATGACATCATGCACTGCGTGCGCAGGAATGATGAAACGATTGAAGATTAAATCACTCGTTTCAATCAGGAGTCTCTGGCAATCGGAGGTATCACTGAGCAACTATTGCGCGTGGCCTTTATACAAGGCGCGCGCAGTGATCAACTCCGCCGAGCTCTCGTAAGCAGAGATGGCATGCCACCACTTGGGCAAAACTAATGGAAGCATCGCGAGTCTTCGCGAGAAATGAAAAACAAATTGCCCAAGATAGGGCAAGAGAAAGAGCGCATCAAGCTGAGTCACCGCGCAAGGAAAAGAGGGGCAAACAGAACTCTGTATGGTCCAGGTTGCAACCAACCAGTTTTTCTTCCGCAGAAAAGCAGGCGCAACCAAGCTCACCCCAGCCCCAAAAAGATGTTCGTAATCGCGGGGAGGGTGACAAGAGGGAAGGCGGCAGATATCCTAACAGACCTCTGCCAAGAATATGGACTCCCCTCACTAAAACACCTTCACAGGTGTTAAGCACTGAGAATGTCCAATTCAAAAGCCCCAAGCCACTACACTACAAGGGACCATCAGACAGTGGCAAGTACTGTGAGTTTCACAAATCCACAGGACACAACACTGATGCATGCCACCACTTGAAGGATGCAATTGAGAAGGATGTGAAATCAGGCAAGCTGGCTCACCTGGTAAAAAACTCAAGACCAGAAAATGAACAACCAGAAGGAGCCTCTGCCAGCAAAAAGTACAAAAGAATCTGTGTAGCCGAGGGAGGAAGGCAAGGGCAAACATCAAGAAAAAGAAGCGCGCAAATCCAAGGAGATTGGCGCGAGCAACAAGTAATCTTCCCAAGAATCAGGGGAGGCCCTTCCATCAGCAGTCCTCTTGTCATCACTACACACATTGCTCATTATGAAGTGTCAAAAGTCCTGGTGGACACTGGCAGCGAATCAGACATAATGTATGAGCAATGTTTCAGGAAACTGGATCCGGCAGACCAAGCAAGGCTTGAAATTGTGAATGCACCGATCTCTGGTGTCTCCAATGAAATCATTCATCCCCTAGGTCAAATACAATTTGAACTAACCATGGGGGATGAGAAACACAAGCGAGCCGAAGTTGTTAACTTCTTGGTCTTGCCCACCACTTCTTGCCACAATATGATCTTGGGTAGGGGAACGATTGCCCAATTCAACGCCATACCGCCTCCAGCGCACGGCGCGTTGGGGTTCCCAACACCAACAGGTGTAACTTTTATCTACCGAGATCATTTTGTGCGCAGTGACAAGTACTCCGCGGGAGGGGAAAATGAAACTTCCAATGGCAGACAACGCGCCAGAGGAATGGATTCTCAACCCAAAATTCCCGGAGCAGAAAATCACAATTGGCGCAACGATATCAGACGACACGAGGTTGAGAATGAAAAGGTTGCTCACAGCATATATGTCGGTCTTCGCGTGGCAACACTCTGATATGACTGGGGTTCCACGAGACCTGGCGCAGCATTCTCTAAACACCTTCAAGTCTGTAGAGCCAATTGCTCAAAAGAAGAGAATCATGGGGGATGAAAAGGCGAGGGCCATGAATGAACAGGTTGAGGATCTATTGCGCGCAAACATCATCCGCCCGATACGATACCAGACATGGGTAGCCAATCCTGTGATGGTAAAGAAAAGTAACGGGTCATGGAGGATGTGCATTGACTTCAAGGACCTCAACAAAGCGTGCCCAAAGGATTGTTATCCCCTACCAAACATCGATGCAAAGGTGGACTCCGTGGCGCCATTCAAACTCAAATGTTTCCTGGATGCCTACAAAGGCTATCACCAGATTCAAATGGCACCACAAGATGAGGACAAGACCGCATTTAGAACCGACAAGGGTGTTTTTTGCTACACAAAAATGCCCCTTTGGTTTGAAGAATGCGGGCGCCACCTACCAAAGACTTATGGATGCCGTTTTCAGCGAGCAAATCGGAAGAAACCTAGAAGTCTATGTGGATGATTTGGTGATCAAGAGCAGGGAGGAAAAGCAAATGCTCAAAGACATCGAAGAAACCCTTGGGCGCCTAAAGGAAGTTAACATGAAGCTCAATCCGAGCAAATGTACTTTCGGCGTTCTAGAGGGAAAATTTCTAGGTGTAATGGTCACCAAGGATGGTTTCAAGGTGAACCCTGAGAAGGTGGAGGCCATCCTTGACATGCCCTCGCCATCCACCATGAAAGAAGTCCAGAAGCTGAATGGTAGATTGGTTTCAATCAACAGGTTCCTAGCGAACCATGCAAGCAAATCTACCCCATTTGTCAATACATTGAGAAACTGCTTAAAGAAAAGCCAGTTCAAATGGACTCCTGAGGCCGAACAAGCTTTCAGTGAGATTAAAGAATGTTTGATAAATCTGCCCGCGCTCACAGCTCCACTTCCTGGTGAAACTTTGACATTGTATCTATCAGCAGGATGAGCGCGCCATCGGCGCAGTATTGTTGGTGGATCGCAAGGGAATCCAAACGCCAATATACTATGTGAGTCGGGTGCTGACAGATCCTGAGACGCGCTACTCCATCATGGAAAAGTTAGTTTTATCACTAACACACGCGTCGCGCAAGCTTCATAGATATTTCAATGGTCATCCCATTGAAGTTCTGACTGGTTACAACATCCAGCAAGTCTTGCGGCGTCCCGCGCTCTCAGGAAGGCTGACAAAGTGGGCGCTGGAATTAGGTGAGCACACGATCGCCTATAAACCCCGTCCAGCAATAAAGGGACAAGTCTTAGCTGATTTCATCGCAGAAGTCCCCGAAGGAAGAGTTGAAGAGGCTCAGCGCGAGGTAGACCCTCCGCGAGCCAATGATGAAGAAAATGTTTGGAGATTATTCACTGACGGAGCTTCAAACAACGAAGGGTCAGGCACAGGTCTCAAGCTGGTGGATCCAGAGAATCATGAATATACTTACGCCATCAGGTTGGACTTCAAGAGCACCAACAATGAGGCTGAGTATGAAGCCTTGCTGGCTGGCCTGCGCATCGCGCAAAAATTCGGAGTTAAAAAGCTAGAGGCCCATGTTGATTCTTACTTGGTAGCAGCACAGGTCAATGGCCTTTATGATGCCAAGGAGAACACCATGCCTCTATATCTAGAGCAGGCGAAAAAGCTCATCGAGCAATTTGACTGCTTCAGAATCATTCATATTCCGCGCAGTGAAAACAAATCTGCAGACGCGCTGAGTAAGATGGCATCAACCAGTTTTGATCACTTTGGCAAAGATGTCAGGGTAGAAGTAATGAGCAACCCGTCGGTGGTAGCGAAGTCTGTCCTGGTAACTCATACAACCCCTTCATCATGGATAACTCCAATAATGGAATTCTTGAAGGAGGGAAAGGTACCAGATGATCGCGCACAAAGCGAGGAAGATAAGACACAAGGCGCAGAACTATGAACTGCTTGATGGTACATTATATCGACGCTCTTATCTTGGGCCGCTCATGAAATGCCTAGATGCTGAGGAAGCAAGCTATGTGATCAGAGAGATACACGAAGGAATCTGTGGAATTCATGCTGGCCCGCGCATGGTGGTTGCCAAGGCAATGAGTGCAGGCTACTATTGGCCAGGCATGTACTTGGACGCTTTAAAAGAGATCCAAAAATGCAAAGCATGTCAGAGCTATGCGCCAAACACCATGCGGCCAAAGAACAACTTGATTCCGGTGACCTCCGCATGGCCTTTCCATAAATGGGCAATCGATATTGTGGGTCCCCTACCGCAAGCGCCTGGGCGAGTAAAATTTTTGGTAGTGGCAATAGACTATTTCACAAAATGGGTTGAAGCCAAGCCACTAGCAAAAATCACAGCCGAAGTGATGAAGCAGTTTATCTGGAGCCACATCATATGCCGTTTTGGCTTGCCCATGGAAATTGTGAGCGATAATGGCAAGCAATTCACTGATAAGAAGATATCCAGCTGGCTCAAGGAATTGCGCATCAACCAAATTTTCACTTCAGTTTATCACCCTCAGGGGAATGGACAAGTGGAACGCGCGAACCAAAGTTTGTTAAATGGGCTGAAGAAAAGGTTGGAGGGAGAATCCCATTCTTGGGTCGAAGAGCTACCTAATGTCCTGTGGGCACACAGGACATTAAGCAAAACCAGCAATGGCGAATCCCCGTTCAGCCTAACCTATGGAACAGAGGCAATGATTCCAGCAGAAATTGGATGCCCATCCCATAGAGTGCTCATGATGAACAGGATTGATAACGAGCGCGAAAGGAGGTTGGATCTCAACTTACTTGAAGGGCGCAGAGAGGCGGCTATCATCAGTGAAGCCAAGTACAAGAAAAAGCTGGATAAATATTACAACCAGCGCGTTGAAAGAATGCCACTTCAAGGAAAATGATTTTGTCCTTCGAAACAATGAAGCTAGCCGCGAGATACCCCCGGGAAAAATGTCCCCCAATTGGGAGGGACCTTATCAAGTCTCGGAAGAATTGGGAAAAGGCGCATACGCTTTAAAAGATTTGAATGGAAAGAAGATCCCGCGCGCATGGAACGTGGCGCAGCTTAGAAAATGTTTCATGTAAAAAAAAAAAAAAAATGTCAAGTTTGTAATCAAGGCTTTTTAAGCCATTATGAATAATGATACGCGCTATTTTCTCTTAATGTGGATTCTATTACCTTTTGCATACATGTTTCACACTTCTCTTTATTAATTTTGAGCAATATGACAACATTGTATTGACATCAAAACGAAATAAAAACGAAGTAAAACATACATGCGCGAGCTTCAAGCTCAAACGCGTTAATGAGTCTTAACTCTAAAACGCCAGGGCCTTAGCCCAATAATGTGAGCCTTAGCTCAAATCACTCACAACATCCCTTTTACATGCTGCGCAGCCTGACCATAAAACACCTAAACACAACTAAGGCAAAGCAAATGCCAAAACATAGTTGTTAAGGTCTCAGGTTGGGGTCGCGCATAAAATTGTAGTGGATATCTGAGTAACACATTGACGCGTAAAGGCTGAAAAACTCATAATTCCATAAACGCACGATAACGTCGCGCAAAAGAGGAATAATGAAAGCGCCAAGACACGTGTCAACATAATCAAGATATGGCAAAATCACTTACAATACGACAAGGGTTAAGTATAATAAATTCCTTACAACCTTGTTCTTATTCCAACGTGCAAGCATATCTTATATTCAACAAGCAAACATTCAATATAAAGAGATGAATGGAGAATGCGCAAGATGCGAAGAAGGGAAAAACAGAATTTCATTCCAAAGCATTGAAATTTACAAGTTTACAAGATGAGATACAAACTACAAATAAAAAAAAAAAAAAAAAAAAAAACATGAAGGGCTTCTCAAGTCTCCACGTTGACATCAGCCTCTTCATCATCCTCATCATCGCCCTCAGCATCTGGCGCAGCCTGCTCCTCATCATCTCCAAACTGACCATAGTCAAGTTGTTCATCTTGAATGGAGTCTTCTAGCACGACAGTGTCAGGAGCAGATCCTTTGGCCACGCCAGAGCCGCTAGCAACGCCAGCATTCCCCGCGCCATCATCACCGCCGCCAGCCCCTTCGCACTCGTCAAGTAATTTCTTTAGCGCGACGAGATCGGGCTGGTCAGCAAGCGCGGATATCTGCAAGTCATAAGGAAAAATATGAGTACAAAAAGACTTAGAAAATAAGTCAAGATAATCTCATTAAGGTTAAAATACCTGCGCAAGGATGGGAATGAGAGTATTCATATACTTCTCCCCCATCGCGGCCATGTCCGCTCAGGCAACGGAGGTCTGATAAGGGTACTCGGATGGGTTCTTCTTCAGCATGCCATATTCATAGCCATCCGTAAACCCTTCAGCTCGCCCCACCAAGCGCGCGGCAGCGTTGCAGTCCATCACAAGGGCCTGAAACTCGTCTGAGTATTTCATCGCGAAAGCGCAACGAGTCATGCCCTGTGAGATTAGCCATTGGCGATCCTGCGCGAGGCCAGCAACAGACGTCTCGAGGGCAGGAATCTGAGAGTTTAATAACTCAACAGTTTCCTTAGTCCGTTTCAGCTCCTCTTTGTCGGACGCTGATGCCGCCAAGATTTCTTCTTTTTCCGCCCGCGCAGCATCAAGTGCTTCCTGGCTAGACGCTGCCGTCGCCAAGGCTTCATCTTTATCGGCCTGCGCGGCCGCCAGCTCCCTCTTCAAGCGCGCAACCTCACTCTCCAGTGATGATTTTTCAGTGATAGACTGGACAAGAGCTTGGTCACGCGCCTCCGCCTCCAGTTCCAAGTCGTACTTGGCCGCGTCCGCCTCCGCCGCCTGCAGCTTCTCCCGCGCAGCCTGAAGCTCATGCCCGCGCTTCACGAAGGCGCTGTTGGCACTCGCTCTGTTCTCACTGAGCTCTGCTTGGAGCTTCTCAGCTCTCTCGCGAGCATCAGAAAGATGCCAAGCAGACACCTTAGCCTCTTGCTTGTCTTCCCGCAAGAGCATCACGTACTTTTACGTAATCAGAGCGAAGCTCTTGGGAGGCAGCAAAGAAGGCCGACCCAGCAAACATATGATCGTTGAGCAGGTCGTCGCGAGCGCGGTCCTCCTGGAACCTCCTTTCAGATGGAGGCACGGCATGAGCCCAGAATTCCGCACACACACCCATGGACTGAAAGGTGCTGTCTTCAGTTATATTCCATCTCGGGCGGTAAATGTGATCGGCTTCCTGCAAAGGCAAAGTAATTGTCTAAGTTATCAAAACACTAAGATGGAAGTCCGCGTAGCGGAACAAAAAATAACCTATACCTGCGGGGATGAAGCAGAAAAGTCAGCGCCAGCCCCACGAGATGGCTCCGCCGCGAAACCTCGTGGCGCTGCAGGGCTGGCGCGGGCGCCATCGGAGTCCTCAACTTCAAACTCCTCATCCTCCTCTGAAATAGGCCTCTTCTCCTGCGACCTAGAATCAAAATCGGTCTCGCGAGGAGGGCTGTGCGCAGGAGGAGGTGAGGGAGGTCTCGACGCCGCCAGGTCGGCGCGCAAAACGGCCTCCTGCTCCTTAGTAATCCCGATGAGGGGAGATTCATCGCTTGCAGGAGCAGGAGCAGAGCCAACGGCGCTGGCACCGGCGCCAGGAGTGCCGCCAGCAGCTTGTACGCCAGCTACGGCTTCTACGAAAAAATCAACAACAACAAACGGTTAATGACTTGATCTAAAAGAAAGTCAGAAAAAAAAAAAAAAAAAAAAAGGACGCAATACGTACCTTGGCGCAACTCCGTTCGCGAAGCAAACATCGCCATGAAGTCCATTCTACCCTTCTTTGAGGGTAAAACAGGGGACTTCGAAGCGACCTCCGGCGCAGCCTCGGCATCTTGTTGCTCTGTCGCCGGCTCTACAAACATTTGAGTGAGCAAAGATTCATTAGTAATTCTATCAGAATCGCGCTCATAGAACCACAAAAGATAAGCAAAGGATAAGCAAAGTATACCTGTCGAGGGCGCAATGCCACTTCCCTTTTCCGTAGCGCGAAGGGAGGAGGTAGCGCCACCATACCTCAAGTGGACAGGAGGTCTGCCCACTTTTTGAGGCAGGGAAGACAAGGAAACCTTGGTGGTAAACCCCTGGGTTTTCCCAAATCCCCCCGCCTGAGTAGGAGGATCCTGAACAACAGGGGCATCATCCTTCTTCTGTTTCTTACTGGCCCCTGCGCCAGTTTTCCCCTTAGCTTTACGCTTTAGTTGGGGCGGCTCCTCTTCCTCCTCCTCTTCCGCGAGCTCCAGCTCGTAATTTTCAAGCGCATCTACAATACATGCAACAGAAGTGTTAGCCAAATTTGGTATTATAAAGGCAAATGCATAAGTACAAAGGCTTACCAGGCGCATCGCTGTCAAACAGAAATCCCAGATCAACAGGGATGAACATGTCATCAAAGCGATTGGGGAAGCCAACCTCCCCAGCGCCCAGCGCGACGGATCCACCCTCCATGTGCTCATCATAGGCGGCATGGATATACTCCTTGGTGACTGCACAAAACAAGTCAAATGATATCAGCAAAAAAGAATTATATTCGCGCAGAAGTAAAGCAATGAGATTAACTTACACAACCCGTCGACTTGGATAACGGGCTCAAGCGCGCTGTCCGCCCACCTCTTGCTCATACCAACCCCCACCAGCGCCTCCTCACAAATGTTCTTGGCGGGGGATGGTTCAGCGGTCAGCTTATTAACCTAGGCGCCAGTTGGGTTCTTGAGGACACCCACATCCGCAAGCGCAGAAGAGATCGAGCGCATGGTCATACGGATGGGGATTACACCAGCCCTTATGTAAAAAAACCTCTCAGTCCAGTCATGAAGGCTCTTGAATGAAACAGTGGAGCACTTCACCTTCTGACTGCGAGGAATAAATGAGAACCAAGAATCTTGGATCTTGGGCTTGTAAAAAAACTGAAAGCGCCGAGGGGTGGGCTCCTCGCGCTGGGATTTGCACATGAACTCAAAGTGAGTCATGCGCACAAGTCCAAACGGATGGACTTGGGATATATGAATCCCATAAAACTTAAGCAGTGCACCCACAAACCTTGTCATCGGGAGACGAAGGTTGCAGTGGGTGAAAAAATGGCTATAAAGGGATATATAGCCGGCAGGCGGGTCCGCCGCCGTTTGCCCGGCCCCAGGCAACATGCAGCCAAACACAGGGAGGAACCCCTGAGAGGCGATAAGGCTGTCAAGATCAGCCTGCTTCAATTTGCAGGGGATTTCATTCCACCTCTTCACAGCCTTGGTCCTCCCTACCTCCTCCGATGAGACCTCAGCAGCCTTCTTCCCCTTGCCGGTCTTCTTCAATGTAGACATTACTAACGATTTTCTACGGCAATGGATGGGGGAGTTTGTGTTGTCTGAGCTATCAGACATACAACTGTGACAACGAACGAAGGTTGTTTCTGAGTAACAGATATTTGGGAAGCAGAACAAAGGTAATCAGAAGACAAAGAAACAAAAGCTCTGAATAATAAACAAGAAGATGAAGGATAAAAAAACTCTAAGGGCTGGCTTTTATAGGCCCAGGAGAGAGAAAAATGGGTGCTGATCGGACTTCACGCGCCCCCACTCACAGGTGTAAGCCAACGGAAGCGCGACACGTGTCAATCACACTGTATGAGGGGACACGAAAAGAAATAATACAGCTGTTGACAGAGTTCACGCGCCACCACTCGCAGGAGTGACCAATGCGAGCGCGACACGTGTTCCTGACACTCTGTGAGGGGACAACAAAGGCAACTGTAGCACCTCGAGCACACGAAAGGTCTGACACGTCTCCATCACGTACATAGACGATTCGTTTTCAACCAAAAGGATAGAATTTCGCGCAATGACGAGTAATAAGAAGAAAAAAACAAACCCCTACTAAAAGAGCAAACTATTTAGTCTAACATCTATCTTACCTCGCTCGCGCGAGACAAGACACACATTAGACTGGGGGGGCTTGAAGAGGTATGTACCCGCCTCAACACCGAGCGAGGCGGGTCAACCCACAAGATATAGACAAGAGGCTTGAAATCAAGACATTACGAAGGCACAAAGCCAAAACCTATGCGCATGCGCATATCACATATGCTCAGGCATCATATGCCCAGGCACCACAGATGCTCAGGCATCACATATGCTCACGCATCACATATGCTCACGCACATCACATCTGCGCGTGGCGCATCCGCGCGTGGCGCATATCACATGCTTGTGCATATCACATCTGCGCACGAAACATCTGCGCGTGAGAATAAAGAGAAGACCTCGCGCATCCTCAGGATAGGCGCATATCATACATGCACATAATCAACCTCGCCCTTATCCAAATCAGGATTAGGGCAACCTTGATTGTGCACGTCAGACAACCTTCCAGAAGGTATCTTTTTAAGGAATAAGAATATGCTGATGTTGACAGCTGCCAAATGAAAGGTGGACAACTCAGCATAACACATGTGCTACCACGTGATTACAACCAATGAGAAAGCACCAGGTGTCCCAGAGGACACGTGGCGCAGAGTAATTGGAGGAGGCCAACAAGGCTGAGCCCAATCAGTGGAAACCCTAGCACTATAAATACAGCATCACCTCCACAAGGAGAGGGAGGGTTCATAACACATTCATTCACATTCAATCATATTCAATTACATTCACTCACAGACAGTTACAGTCAGTAACACTCACAATCACAGAAAACTACAGAGTATTCAGCTATTAAGCAATACTCTCCAGATTTTCTTACTCTGATAACATTATCTTCTCCTACAAATACTTATTCTCACACCGGAGGGTTACCCCAAAGAGGACCCCTCTGTCCCTTTCTGAGGGGTAAGTTGACGGTGCTGTTCATTTTGTAGGTGGAAGAGCCCAGATCCAAGAAAACCATCGGTGAAGAAGCATAATCACACCCGAGGAAAGTAGATCGTCCACTAGTGAGTCGATCCACGTCTCTTCAACTTGTTTCTTGTCTAGCTCTCCCAGGAAATTCTTTAACCAGCTAAGTTATTTATAGCTAGGTTTTAGCAACAGCCATATGTTTAGCAGTGCCTCCCATTGTAAAGATATAACCAAATGTGCTTTTATAATACTTTTTGCATCCCTCAAGTAAATATTTGTGTATCCTTTTAGAACAACTTACGTTGATTATCCTATTGTTCTCTCTTTGGATTGGACATGAACAAACTAACTCCTCCCACTAGATGTGCTATATTTGACCAAGTGCATACCATAGGATACATGAGATGCATGTATAACTTTGGCCATATTTGTCTTTTCTTCATCTATCTAAAGGTGATTGATCTTTAGATAATTTGAAATCCCTTCCAAAACATGATTTTGACACCCTTTAAGCTGAATTCTTTAACACTTTCCCAATATACTGTTCCTGAGATAATGTAAAACTTTTCTCCTTTCTGTTTTTTTACTTGTCATGAGTAATTTCTTTGTTGCATCGAAATCTTTCATTTGAAATTCTTCAGACATTTGATTCTTTAATTTCTTTATTTCTTTAATATTTGATCCGGCAATGAACATATCATCTACATAGAGTTACGAGTGTTTAAACAAATCCGAATATGAAACCGTATATGAAATATCCGAATCCAAATTATCCAAAAATTCGATTGTAAGACCCCGAATCCCGGGAATCCTACAGTTGGTAATCACATCCACAATTTCACAAAAATTTAAAACCAAACAATTCTTTGTATTTAAAACCAGTTCAGAGTAAATAACAGCGGAAAAATTTAAGTATTAAAAGTCCCAAACACGGGTACAAGTGTCCAAAATCGAATGTAAATAAAATATCCGTTTTATTTGAAATCCTTGACCAGAAATGCCTTCAACCTTCCGAGTAGTCTCCCGCACGTCCAAGCGATAACCTCCAATCCTTAACCTGAAAGTCAAACTAACATACACACAAAGTCAGCTAGAGTTGAGTGAGTTCAAGTTTTTCATAAACAATATTTCATACTTTATTTCAAAGTTATAGTTTCTAAACAATAGAGAGGATAATAATAAAATAATTAATATAATTCACCAATACATTCATCGTCGAACACACGTACACGGGCCTCTCCACCACGAGTCAAGACTCGAGTAATATATTTGACCCGGACGCGGTAAGAACTAAGCATGTGACACAAGCCTCTCCACCACGAGTCAAATTTCGAGTAATATATTTGACTCGGTCACAGCTTATACATCCAAGCACGTGATACGGGCCTCTCCACCACGGGTACAACCCGAGTAATAAATTTGACCCGATCACGGCTCAACATACAACGGGCCTCTTCACCACGGGATTTTAAAACCCGAGTAATATATTTGACCCGCCAAAATGATGATCACGCCACACGGGCCTCTCCACCACGGGATTTGAAAACCCGAGTAATATATTTGACCCAGCCGTGATCACCATGCACACACACATCAATAAGCCTACTCACATCATTCTTAGTCACGAGGAACTAAATATCATCACACAACCGTAGGCTATAAGGTAACACATACTCATACATACATACATACCTCCATACATACATATATATATATATCATCCCAACGTGAACTAAGTAAATAGGTCTACTCGTATTCAATTTCTACCAAGCCTATTAACATCCTCGAGTCTAGACCATCAACGATGTATGTAACCTTAAAGGATATAAGACCATAAACGAGTCTAAAATATCCTAAAGCATAGCAAATAATTCAATATAGCTTTCAAAATGCACAATCACGAGTAAGACCATGTAATACCATTCAAATCGTTGTAACAAGTAAAATCGTATAAAATTTGTATTTCGGTGTATATGCTAGCCCAAAACATAAAAAAGAGTAAAAAGGGCATCATGAACTCACCTTAAACGAGCCACACAAACACGAAAGAGTTTGAGAACCTCAAAGCCAATCCACAGTTTACAAGCCTGTCGGATTGCACCCAAAGATTACTAACTAAACGCACCGACTCGTTTATCCTACGAGACGTTCTAACAGGATTTGATTGACCTAAAGCCTTGACATTACCAAATTCAATTACATCAGCCCCCGAGGCCATGTATTTACCTAAACCACCCTTAGTTAATTCCGGAGACAAAGGATTTCCAAACTGCACCCGAAAGTTGTTGGTTTTATAGAATGCACGCGCTAACGGGTTGTTTATGCACTTAGCTATCAACTCAGCCCCGTGTTGACCAAATTTAGTAAAATCAAAGCCAACAATTCCACACGACGCTACACGATTTGGATGGGTCGGTAATTCGTAAGCACGATGCATAAACTACCAATAAACGCGAATTTGCGCCGTACTGACCCGTTTAAGTAACCGACAACCAATTCAACCCAAATACTCAAAAAAATCAGTTTTTCACAGCCAATATATTACGCCGAGCCTACAACATTCGAATTGGTTGTCAATTCCCTCAACCGACGCGTTAAACACAACAACCCACAAACTAGTCAACCGAATCCTAGTTTTCAAACTATTAACAATTGGCCGACCTAACCAATTCCAATGACCATGAAATTTTAGTATGTTATATAGGACATACCTAGGAAGATTGTGGTGCAAAAACCCACTTCAAAGAGCCCCGACGCGATCACAATTGAACATCCACCGGTTAAGCCTAAAATGAACTTATCGATCAATAACAAGTAAAACATGCAGATTTTAGCATGCGAAGATGCATTTAATTACATAGTATAACCTTTGAAATAAATTATTAAATTTTTACCAGACTTTAATAAACTTCTTAGGTTTATAAAAGTATTTTTATTATATTTTTCTAGTGGACACAAAAATCATAAAAATTCCTCCAACACAGAAAGGTATGTGCAGCTATTTCAGTGCGCAACAAAATGGTTTTATTTTTATAAAAATCATTACCCAGCCAAATTAAACGATTCCAATTGGGTTTGGTTCCTAACTCACAATTAACTTGCAGAAGTGGAACCAACCAATTTAGACTTGTTGAAAAAGGGTTATGATGTCAGGAAGACAGACCAGAATCCGTCATCTCGCATCAGCTTTGACACTCGATCTTATAAAATCATAAAAAGTACTCAAATCTCGTCTAAAAATTACGTATTATACCTTTCTGGAAACTAGACTCAAAGTAGAACATCATAGAAACAAGAATCTATCAAAAACAATATATTTCATCGAGTTACAGACCGAGAAATAAACGAGTACGAATCTGTCAAAAATTGTTATAATCAAAACTCAACCCTAACGTGTTCAACAAAGGGTTTAATAGTGAAAAAGAGTTATACTAAGATAGAACCGACCTGGAATTGAAGTTTGGATGGCCGGAAACGGGCTGGTCTTGCACGGAAATCGAGAATAGAGGGGGAGGGGGGCGCCGATCGGTGTAAGGGGTTGGGTTAGGGTTTAGGTTTATTTATTTATTTTTTGTTTAATATAATAATGATAATACATCCTAGTCCCTCTACTTTAACAATGGGTGAACTTGCAAGAAAGTTAAGTAACCTACGTTTACGAGGGTGGCAAGGAGCTCTCGGGAGATTGCCGGGTCAAGCCCGGAAGGTGTACAAACACTACAAGGTTAAACTTTTTTATCGGAAATTAACGGACGTTACAAGATATTCGAAGTTTCGGATATCCTAATTTTCGGATTCGGATAGTGATTTTGAAAATTTTTTTGGATAGTTAATATTTCTTAATTATTAAATTATAAATATTATTATAAATTTCGGATAATATTTGGATATTTCGGGTAATTTTGGATACTTCGGATATTTTTGGATATTTCCGATAATTTTGTTGGATATTTCGGATGTCTGAACTTATTTTAAAAGTAGTTCTTTAACTATTTTTATAATTTTTTTTTTCAAAATTCAGATATCTGTTTGCATATCCGAATCCAAATTCGAAATTTCGGATATCCAAGTTCGGATATTTGAAATTTCTGTTACAGATTCGGGCAGTGAAATTCACTATCCAAAATATTCGGATATCCGAAACTCTATATATCTAACTTTTAACACCCTTGCATGGATTAGTAGTATGAACTAAGAGTTACTACAACCCTCATATCAAATACATGTAAGCGGTTGATCAAATTTCCGTTGGAAGTCAACATATCAACTACAAGATGCGGAGTGTGGACTATTGAATAAACTTTACGTGTACGAATTTAGATCTCCTACTACCCTCATAGCCCGGAATCCGAATTCGATGTTGTGTGGCATTTCAATTACTAAAGCATATAGTGTTGATTGTAAATAGTTACGTATTGTAATACTGAAACTATTGCACCGAAGGTGCCACTGAACCATTGCACCACAAAAGGTTCCATTGTAAGAATAAATATATTATTTATATATTTATTTATATGACCATCATTATTATCTATATAAAATTAGATCAAAGAAGTAATTATACCTTATTATATATTAGTTTGGTAATTGTTGATGGGCCATATTACATTTAATTTAATTAACTAATAAAGAGTTTTCTCTTAGATGTATATAAAGAGAGAGAAAGATTAACATCATCATCTAATCACACACACATAACAATTTTGTGTGCCTTCTCTCTCTTAAAATCGGGTTCTTCTCAAGAACCCTAATCTTCATCCTTAACTATACATCCTAAAGGGGAATTCGATCAAACTGACAATCATATCGTATACATTCTTCTCTGCTACGGTTACTACTCTCCCTGCTGTAACAGGTTCATAGGTTTAATATTTATCATGTTTTTTATTGCTTACATGAAGAACTGATCAGCATGTGGTATCAGAGCGATGTTGATTAATCAGCTCTTCATGTTTTTCCTAAATCTGAAATTAAAAGCGAAAGACATGAATTTTGATTAAAATCCTATTTTTTTCAATTTTCATGTTTTTGTTAAGAAAACTGGTTATAATTGCTGAAATTCATATTTAAAACTCTAATATACTTGAAATATGTTAATAATATGTTTAAAATTTCGATTCTAGAGAAAACTGACTAAAGATTTTTTTGAAGATGCTTTTCATGTTCATCATAAAATTCGAAAAAACCCCTTTATTTTGGATGAATCGTAGGATTAAAATATGTTGTTTCTAATTTTGATTGATTATTATCTATTAAAAATGTTTGAAAAATGATATAGTACGTTTATCAATAAAAGATTTCAAAATATAGGATAACTAGTTTTAGAGCCCGTGTCACACACAGGATAATTCAAATTATAAAATTATAAGTAAAACAAATAATTATATGGCGTATATGAAAAAAAAATGTATTACATCTATATGTGTACATAAATTGATTTTATTTATATCACAAAATGATTTTATAAATGAACTTAATAAAAAAAATATCCGTGCAAAATCGTACCCGAGAATGCTTCTTTCTATTGAAAAATTCATTCTCGGTGTTATATATGTATAATTGAAAGAATTTTTGTTATGAACCAATTTCGAAAATAAGACTTCACATACGATAGTTATTCTAACCATCCAGCCTAAACACAAAAGAGGCGTTACCTTTATTGATATATTTATCAATTTACCACCCATCAAAGGAAAGTAGGACATTAAATTGTAGCAATCGATGTTCTTCAATAACTATGATTTTCTGAGCTACACCATAAAAAAGATTTTGATAGGTTTCAAAGGGCTTCTCGACTTTGTCATAATGACAACATAAAAAATAACAATTTAACCCATTCAATTTTGTGAATATTTTGTTTCATTTGAGCATAGTTTTGCATGACATGCTTCCCACACAACGTTCTGATCACCATTGAAGTTGACATAAATATTTCAAATTTGATAAAAGTTAGAAGCATTGATAGGCATGGGGGTGGCATGTCGAAATTGTTCGCAATCTTTTCTTAAATTTTAATAGTTGAGTGAAAAATAGTCAATTAGCCAAATCCTGAACCTTTTGATTATTTCGAAAAATACCCTTAAAAATAAACTTGAAACCCAAATCATGTTTAAAATTCCAACTTTCATACTTTTGACATTTTAAAGTCAGCACCTTGAATCCATAACAAATTTGACGATAAATATATTTTGCATTCTCAAACTTTTAAAAATACTCAAAATTTTCATTTTTGACTTGTAACAAATTTGAACCTAAATGTAGTTAACTTGTATCAAACAATCTATTTACCAACTTTTGACCCATAAAATCAAATTTAACTTCCACAAAAAACCCGAAACAATTTTCATTTGAGAAACATGATTTGTTGTTGATTTTTGGAATTTACCAAGTATTTTGAAATATATAGTAAAATAATATGTTAATATTTATATTTATAAAAATATATAGATATTATATAAATATAGTGTAAAAGGAAAGTGAATAATTATTGATTTATTACATATATTAGGGTATATTAGTTTTGGAGGGAAAAAAATTGTGAGAATTAACCAAAACATGACAAGTGTCTCCATTTATTTTACTTTATTATAATAGGTAGATTATAATTAAATCATTTAAATTAGAAAACAAGATAATTAATTAAAAGTTGAATTCCATCTTTATCATAGGCTAGTATATGAGATTTAAAAATAATTTATGAGATAAAATAGTTTATGGGTTAAAAATAATTTATGGGTTAAGGATTTAAAAATAGATTTTGGTGTTTTCAAAAATGGTTTATGGGTTACCAAATCCCAGAAACCTTATAAAATCCAAAAACTCTCATAAATCCCGAAAACCCACTAAAATTCGGACTCACTAAAATTCTCGAGAACTTAAAATTTCCAAAAAATCAAAATTCTTGATAACTAATTTCTCGAGAACTCTAATTTTTCCGTAAACTGTTCCTAACTAAATGTTTTGTAAACAATAAAATCTTATAAAATTTTACAAAGCATAAAAAGCTTAACTTGAAAGAATTTTGATGTATCACTTCTGCCCAAAGGTAATGTGTTGCATTTACCCTATCATTCAAGTCTAACTAAATCTTTTGTTAGTTTTGCCTAACATGATCCAAATGTCTCAATTCTGTCCAAAGGTGATATTACATTTATATCTAACAAAACTAGCCCGTACATAATTAAAATAATTGTATCACTTCTGCTCATAGGTGATGTGTTATAATTGTTTTACACATACATTTAAATTAATTTTAATTATGCCCCAAAAATGATTTATTTTTTATTTAAGTAGAATTTAATTATAGTCTGTTAGTTTGATGTTAATAATAGACATATAGCATATTTAATAAAATATAATGATCATCACGTTAATGACCCTTCATTAATCTAATGATCATAATTTTAATATGCATTATTTTAATACACCATAACATTGATCACTATGACTTTCTTCTATGAATTAGTATCTCATCTAAATCACTCACTCTAATATACAAAACCTAAGATGTTTTGCTAAAGATTTTTCATAAATTTTCCTCTTATTGACTTATAATTATCCCTGAAGACATGATATGATAATCCAACTGCTTCTTCTGATAATAGTACTGCGGAAGAAAACTAGAGCATGACAAGTTGGCTCCTTTAAGCCCCTGTAAGCTCGACTCACCTGTAAACGTAAAACCACTCAAAGTAATTGTGTCCAAAACATATAAACACACAAAATACACGATATAACTTACTTAACACACATTATTTCACCCACACATCACATTCCCAAACTTGTCCTTTTTCATCCCGAAAAAGATGTACAATGAAATCATAACTGGAAACTGTTTTTACTAAATACTCAATTTATTTTTTATTACTAACAGATAACACAAAAACCACAATTGTCGACTTTGCTATCGACTTAAACCCATGCCCTAATACTTACCGGGACAAATAAGGTGTGAAAAATTCATTAGTTTATATGATTAAGTGGAACCCACACATCAAAGCCCTGAAGCCGCCTTATCATGCTTCATTATGATTTTACCGAGCCAGACCAACCCAACTTGACTTAAACCTTAGTGTTAGATGATCAAAACTATGCACAACCATGTGTACAATTTTGAGCCATATATAATAGCTAAAACAATCAAGGATATTCTTGTCCAACCTAAACTTAAGCATCAAAGTTTACCAGAATGTCCATTAGATACAATTAAGGTAAAATTAGGTATCTATCTAGCAAATAGTCCCCACTACATGGCATACCCCCGTTATCAAGCAGCACCTCCAAAGTCCATCTCCATAGGTGAGTATGCACGAATTCATCTGTAGGGCTTACATATGATGTGTCCCGTGTGGTCCGTTTCTTAATGGTAATGAGACGCGATCACGGGGACCCTATATGACTAACAGCGTGGATGATCAAGTCAGTAGTGTAATTGTACTTTAAAAGCACGTAATGATCATGTTTAACGACTTACATTTGGCAGATAAACTGCGGGTTTGTTCTTTGAGCTCTTTTAATATTTATAAATCCACTTAGGAGATATGAATACCCAGATGATATACCGCATAAAGACCCATCGTCTCCGAACCTTAGAGCATCCCATCAATACAGGATTTAAGGTTATGAAACCATACACCTAAAAAGCGTTAAGCCACTTAAACTAGAAGCATTTTCTTTATGTTTATATCACAAGCCACCTAGCATACTCTAACGTTAAGCCTATCCAAGCATCGTTCAATAGTCTATTCATATTTTAAAATTTTCTTTTGGTGATCAAATCTAACAAAAAGGCTTGAGTATGGCCCGACCTTTCATCCTAGTCCTTATACAGGCTTAGCTAAACAAGCAAAACCCGAAGGCGTTTCCCACTAACATCAAGCAATTAAAAGTTCAATTATGTCACAACCAAATTGTCCTTTTATTCTTAAAGGTTGAGCCTACCGACACATCCCAAATTAAGTGTGTTATTGATATTTACAATAATTACTATTATTATTTACTTGTTTTTATTTATTATTATTATTAATACGATTTAATATTTATTTATTTATAATTTTATTATTATTATATTATTATTTTTTTTATTTTTTCATTTATTAATTTTTTTATTTATTCTTATTATTATTATTATTATTTTAACAGTTTCAGTTTTTCTATCATTTTTCATTGTGTACAAAAATTTTAAACTCGGGACATTCTTAGCATTTTTCACTTTCAAACCAAACCCGCATCCCCACACTTAAACATTACATTGTCCCCAATGTAATTTACTATTAAAAATTGAGTGTAATACACGAGAACTTAAAATTTTTAACAATCAAAGTAAAGGAAAGAAGCACATGTATCTGATTCGAATCTCTCTTGTCAAACGGGTCCTGCTGATAAGTACTGTTGCAACCTTGACCCACACTCCTTGAACTTTGATGTGATAATATATGTTCCAAAAAATATTGACTAGATCACCGTGAACTTCCCCACACTTAGGGCTTACTATTACTACAAAACACAAACAAAAAGTAACACATAAAAAGAAAAAAAATAAAGAAAAATAAAGAAAAAAAACAAAAGGTCGGGTTGCCTCCCGGTCAGCGCTAAGTTTTTGTTAAGGTCTTCAGCCAGACCGTTACCTCATTTGGATTTTACGGTGGTCTGATGGAACATTTACCTACCGAATTTCCCAAGTAAGCTCGATAATCAGCATGCACCGGCTTTGCTTCCTCTGCCATGTTCAGCATGTCCAATGAACCAATACAGGCTGGTGTGAATGCAAATTTTCCTTCAGAGTTTCTAACATATGCCCGATGGTTAACATGTCGATCCCACACACTCTTTCTTATCTTCGAAATGTCAAATGTTGATCGGGACCGACCCGAGCATTTTCCCATCGAGTTCCCGGTGTATGCTCGGTATTTGACTTGCCATGTCCAAACTTTCTTCCTCATGGTTGACATGTCTTTAGAACCCATGTGAGCACAAATATTCTTCATCTTCACCTTCTTTATATTCGAATTCAAATCATCATCCCTGACTTTATCAATATGAATAATGGGTAATGGAGGATGATCAACATAATATGAAACTATCTCTTCGGTTTCTATGCTACAACAGCTCTGGATCCTCTCCTACTACTACATCATCATCAAACAAAACCTGGGTTACTTCCTTTATCGGTTCTTCAAAGGTTTCTATGTCTTCAACATGGTATAAACTCTCAACTTCATGCCCTAAAAGATTTGAATTGTGTCCCTCAATGTCATCTTCTTCAACCACAACTGCAACATTCATTGGCTCATCGATAATTAACGGAGTTGGTGTGGTATTAATATCCACAACCTCTTCCTCTATTTCGTGCTCTAAAAGTCCCTGAACCTCATCTATCACTTCATCATCCACCACAACACCACTAGCCAACTTCTCTCGTTCTTGTTTAATTTGGGCCACCTCTTCTAATAGTTGACTCATCAGTTCATCTTGGGCCGCATTAGATGTTTCTTGAAGCTCTAACCTTTGATTTATAGCCTTATTTTGAGCTTCTTGATCCGTCTTCATCTGCTTCAAAAAATCCATCACGTCCTTAAAC
Source organism: Bidens hawaiensis (assembly GCF_021521415.1). Taxonomy (NCBI): domain Eukaryota; kingdom Viridiplantae; phylum Streptophyta; class Magnoliopsida; order Asterales; family Asteraceae; genus Bidens; species Bidens hawaiensis. The sequence continues at coordinate 50,061 of NW_027502043.1, read as the reverse complement.
GACTCCTCTTTATTACCGGAGGAACTCCCTTGCCCTTGTTGATCACCCTTTTGATATCCCTTGTTGTGTCCCCCAAACTCTCTCTGATTGTACCCACTCTATGCATTACTCGATCCGTTCCCATATTTTCTTTGATTTGATTGGTAACCGGTTCTCTGGGTATTGCCTTAAAAATTTGGGTTCTGCTGAGTCTTTGGGTTTCCATAGCTGAAGTTGGGATGGTTTCTGAGGCCCGGGTGGTAAGTGTTCGAGTTCATATTACCACTATTATTGTACCTTTTCTCTCTTTGTACAAAATTCACCTCTTCTTCCTCTTCGTCTTCCAATTCTTCCACAATTCCACAACTCGCCACATCTTGCCACAACTCACCGCATTGTTCACATACTGGATATGCTTTTCCCGATTTCCCTTTTTCTCTCGTACCAGCAACCATTAATTGATCCAGCTTTTTTTCTAACCGTGCCATCCGAACATCTGAACTTCCACTGTCTATTGCTTTCACCACCGCCCTCTTTATCATTTTGTTCGACTGGGCCTGTCTCTTAGAATTCAAAGCATGTCTCTCCAAATGCCCCAAATCCACATGTTCATCATTAGTCAGAAAAGATCCATTAGTGATAGATTGGTGGTCTCGCAAATCGTCAGTTAATAAACCATCGTGGAATGCCTTTATCAATTCCCATAAAGCTATACCATGGTGAGGACAAGTCCTCAACAACAACTTGAACCACTGAAAAGCTTCATAAAAAGTCTCTCATGTACGCTGGTGATAATTTCTGATAGATGTTCTAGCTTCTGAGGTTCACTGTGGCGTATAATACTCATCTAAGAATTGTTGTGCCAAATCTTGCCACGTATAAATACTGGATGACGGCAATGAGAGGAACCATTGCTTTGCTGCATCTTTCAAACTGAATTGGAAGACTACCATCTTCATCTCATCTGCAGTAAACCCTTGACTGGAGATTGTCGCACAGATCGAGTTAAAATCACTCAAATGTAGATACGGCTCCTCTATGGCTTTTCCATGAAACGTGGGTAATCCGGTTAAGCTACTTGTCTGACTGAAAAAGTTCTTCCATTTCTCACCGGAAGAGTGATTGGCAAGGGATTTGTAGCCACCTGTGGAATAAAATGGCTTTGAACCCCCCGAACTGGTGGTGGAGCAAATGCTCTCGGAACCCCATCATCAAACTCATACTCAGGAACCTGTGGTTCTTGCACAATTGGTCTTCTTCGTGGCCTGCGGTTTCTTGGTTGTCGTCTTGGTTCAGGTGTTTGGTTACGTGGTGGTTTTTGTGGTTATTCTATCTGATAATACCGACCCCTAGGTGTATCTTCCCATTCCTACTCATCCTCAAATTCCTCAAAATCTTCAAATCCCCTTCTTCGATTGTTCTTTCTCTCAAAATCAACCGCACCCTGAAAATATGGTGGTTCAGACCTGATTGACCGATCATCCCTCATGTGATACTGTCTTTGAGCTCTACGGTTTCAGTTGAGGTGCTGGTTTAGTGGTGGTAAGTCATTGAGTGGGGGATTTTGTGGAATGTGTTGTGCTTCATGATTAGGAGGTGGGTCTTGGTTTTCGGGTTGTAACTCGGGTGGGATTGGGTAATCCCCCTGATGGTTCATATCTTCTTCTTTAGGTTTTGAAGTTTCACCCCGTTTTTTAGTTGCTCAGTTTCTTTTTGTTGTTTTCTCTATTTCTGGATCAAACTGTAGCGGCTCTTGCTCTCGAGAATACCGTGTATACATCAACCTGAAAGATTACCGTGCACCCGAAAACACACAACCCCGCGTAAAATCAACAAAGAAAAAGAAACAAAAAAACTGAAATTAAAAAAATCTTAACTAGATTAACTAACTAAACTAGCACTTTGCGCGTTGATTCCCCGGAAACGGCGCCATTTTGATCGATGTCGGAAGGTCAATCAAAAACATTTATAAAGTACCTTTACTAGCTAGGGCAAGTAAGGTGTCGAATCAACAGGGAATCAGTGGAAGGTGCTAATCAAGTTTAATGCTTTTAAATTAATTATACTAGGGTGGATAAACGATGTCAAGCTGTTTGAAAAGTAATTTGGTTGTAAAACAATTTAAGAAAACAGTGACTACACTTCAGGTTCATGTAATGCAATGAACTGAATGACGATAATTTATAACAATTGGGAAACACATAGACATGATTCGTTTATTAGAATAGATAAATGATTACAAGACACAATAGTTTGGTTATGATGATTCACAAAACTTAATCCGAAGAATTGACACAACTGAACACGGTCTATCTAATTACCAGTTCATTAATATAAAACTTAGCATCTATCAATGATTAATGGTAAACGGTTCAATGACGATAAAAACTTAATCCTAAATGTTGATGAACACAAACCAAATAATTGATGATAAACGAAAGTCCCAATAATGAAATTGTCATGCCTTATTTGTCCCGGTAAGTATTAGGGCATGGGTTTAAGTGGATAGCAATATTGGCAATTGCGGTTTTTGTGTTATTTGTTGATACTTATAATAAATTGATTATTTAGTAAAAACAGTTTCTGGTTCTGATTTCATTGTACATCTTTTTCGGGACGAAAAAGGATAAGTGTGGGAATGTGATGTGTGGGTGAAATAACGTGTGTTAAGTGAGTTATATTGTGTGTTTTATGCGTTTATATGAATTGTAAGGTTTTCTAATTGGATATTTGTTAATCGTTTATGTTATTGGTGAGATAGTATTGTGATCATATGATTATTGTGCTATGGTGATTGCGTGTTTTACATTGATCTAATTTCGATTACAACTAGGTGATACAAACTAATCCAGCCCGTTAAGTGGCTTAACTTCTTACTAACACACTTGCATCAATTTCCTCAGCATTGATCGCGAGTGGTTTTATGTTCACAGGTTAGCAGAGCTTAAAGGAGATAAATTGGAACATATGAGATGGAATGGAAATGAAGATTTTATTACATGGAATGATAGAGAATTTGAAGATGAAGACGTGGCAAAAAATGGTGCGTAAAATGGAGCTATAACGAAGAAGTTATAGGCAAAACAGTGCAGCGAGGCAGTCACGGTAAGGCAGTGGGTGATGACCGTAGGCTACGGTCCCACCGTAGCTTACGGTGGGTGACCATAGGCAACGATTTTAAGGTTTTATCTTCCATATTTATGCCCGGTTCAACCCTAGGACACCTATGCTTCATACCCTAGCCCCCTTGGACGATTTTGGGGCCATTCTCCACCATTCTAACACATCCCAATCATCATAATCATCCATTCCATCATCCATTCAAGAATCAAGAGGGCTATTGAAGATGCATATGCAAGGCTAATCCGCTAGTGACCGTCTCCGGGTGTAGGGTTAAGTTGTTTGTTGGATTATTGGTACTCTAAACCTTAACTCTTGGAGTTTGTTTGTGTCCTTGAAAGTGTTTTTTGTAATCAATTGATTTTCAGTTTATTAGTTAATGATTTGTGGTCATCAACAATTAGGATTAAGTTCTTAGTGTCATTGGCTTAGTTATCTTTAACCATAATACTAAGTTGGTTCATCAACACGTGAAATTGACAATCAATTAGATTATTGTTTAGCCGTCTCAATCATTCGGATTAAATTCTGACGATCAACATAGTCAAACATTTAGTTTTTTGGTTTAAATGATTCAAACAAAGATTATAATCCAATAGGTTTGATTATCTATCCAACTTACTTCAAATCCTGAAACCTGGAGATTGGTTACCTTTTTATAATCATTTACAAATCAATTCATTAGTGTTTTCGTTTAACAAATCTTTGAAGCCGCTTGACATCGTTTGTCCACCTAGTACAATTAGTTATTACAAATTGAACTTGATTAGCACTTTCCACTGACTCCCTATGGATTCGACACCATACTTGCCCTAGCTAGTAAAGGTAATTTATAAATGTTTTTGATTGACCTTTTGACATCGATCAGAGTATTAACTTCTGATCAGACTTATCCAATACTCATAATAAATGACTACTCGGCCAAGTGGGAGAATGTATGAATAATATAGTATTTATATATTTATTTAACATTATCATTTATATAGTATTAGATCAAAATATTAATTATACCTTATTATATATTAGCTAGGTAATTGTTGATGGGTCATATTACCTTTAATTAACTAATAAAGGGTTTTTCTGTCACACCCCAACCTAAGGCGGAAATGTCGGGGCGTGATCCGATTACTCACAGCTCGAAGATACTAAAATAATATAAATGTGACAATATCTATTTAATTATTTTATTGAAAGAATGCACACAATATCCAAATATAACAAACAATTTAAATACATGAATGTAAGCTCAAATAATGTTGGTGCATTTTGTGAACGTCGCTATGCAATTCTGACCAGCGGAACGCCACAGGCGAAGTTAGAACAACTTCGCCATAGGCGAAGTTATAACAACTTTACCATAGGCGAAGTTAGCACAACTTCTGCCATAGGCGAAGTTATATCAACTTCGCCATAGGCGAAGTTGTAACAACTTCGCCTACAGGCCCAAGCCCGTGAAGTTTATATATATATATATATGGGTGTCGTGTTTAGGGTTAGTAATCCAGAAATTAGTGTGTGTTTTGAGCAGTTTGTTTGTTTAGAGAGAGTAAGAGACAAGGAGAGTCGTGTGAGAGGACCCGAGGTAGAGCTCACCTCGGGTCAGTCGTGTTTTCTGTTTGGTTACGGTATGTAACGTGTTTTGAATATTATATAAGAATCTGCAGATTTGATTATCCCGTTCTTGTATTCGTTCTTGTATTTGTTCGTGTATTTGTTCGTGTACGTGTTTGTGTTCTTCATCTTTACACCAATAAACGAGTCTAGGAGGATTCCGCACTCCTAGACCTCGTGCGGATTTCGTATCGATCGGCGACGCCCCGGGGGGACCTACATGTGGTATCAGAGCCTTAGGCTCTTATGCTATGGTTCGAGATCTGCGTTTTGGTGTTTCTGGCACGTTTCTGTGCGTTTCTGGCCGAACAGCGCCGCAGGCGAAGTTATTGTTCATCAGGCGAAGTTGCCGTCACTGTTCGTAGGGTTTAGGCGAAGATATAAGGTTAAGCGAAGTTATCCACAATTTCGCCTACCTCACAAGTTCGCTTATCAGCCAGGCGAAGTTATGGACAGGCGAAGTTAAGGAGGAGCGATGTTAACTTTAGGCGAAGTTAACGAGTTTAAAAAAAAAAAAAGTATTTTGGTGTTTTCGTCTGTATGGCCAGGTGTACACGATTATTGTGAGACCGGAGATGTTGTTCCGTCAACGAGTGAAACTTGTTATCTCTGGGTCTTACGTGTGAACAAATACGTGTCAACTCTGGATATGGAGTTGAGTTTGTGAATGGGATATTGATTGAAACTGGATAGTGACACATATTTGGGTGTTTGTGGGCAATGAAATTGTTGTTGTTCGAGGTTGACCAACTGAAGAAAGTCAAATTGAACTGAAGGTTTTTGTCATTACTGGATTGCGGTCAGAGCATATTATTTATGTTATTTTCAAGGCGTTCGAGAATTGGATCCTGAAACGTGATGCTTATTTATTAGAGTGAAAATTCTGGAACAAGTTGGATTTAATCGGGAACTAAAGTGTTTATGTTCTTGATCGTTATCTTTGGTAATTGAAGATGCTTCGGATTAATTAATGGTCATGTGTTAGATTCTGTCAAGGTGGTTTTGTGATGAAATTGATCACTTGATGTTGAGTAGTTGAAGATTAAACCTTATCGTATGCCGACGAGTTGGTGAAGTTGTGGAGGAAGCCCAACTTCACGTGTTGGTGAAGTCAGATGGACTCACGTGATTGGTTGAGATGATCTATTGGCACGAGGATGCATGCATTTCAAAGACCTCAATCGTTATAGTCGGTGAAGCTTACACTGAAGGGGATATCTGATATGGAAGACGCTGGGTGATTGGTAGATTTGTGAAGCTACATGACAGTTTCAGACACGGCTGGTTGACTGCAAACAGAAGATCATCAGTTAAGAGGGGGTCTGTTGGTGCATGTTTTTGTAACAGATGATCTTTCGTGTTTGTTAGAATTGAGAGCAACGGTCAAAGGGGAGTCTGTTGGTGCATTTTGTGACCGTCGCTATGCAATTCTGACCAGCGGAACGCCACGGGCGAAGTTAGAACAACTTCGCCATAGGCGAAGTTATAACAACTTTGCCATAGGCGAAGTTAGCACAACTTCTGCCATAGGCGAAGTTATATCAACTTCGCCATAGGCGAAGTTGTAACAACTTCGCCTACAGGGCCAAGCCCGTGAAGTTTATATATATATATATGTGTGTCGTGTTTAGGGTTAGTAATCCAGAAATTAGTGTGTGTTTTGAGCAGTTTGTTTGTTTAGAGAGAGTAAGAGACAAGGAGAGTCGTGTGAGACGACCCGAGGTAGAGCTCACCTCGGGTCAGTCGTGTTTTCTGTTTGGTTACGGTATGTAACGTGTTTTGATTATTATATAAGAATCTGCAGATTTGATTATCCCGTTCTTGTATTCGTTCTTGTATTTGTTCGTGTATTTGTTCGTGTACGTGTTTGTGTTCTTCATCTTTACACCAATAAACGAGTCTAGGAGGATTCCGCACTCCTAGACCTCGTGCGGATTTCGTATCGATCGGCGACGCCCCGGGGGGACCTACAAATAATGATTATCTTGTTTATATCCTAAGGTCTTGTCTAAGTGTCCAACTTCAATCTTCAATACAAAGCAGCCTGCATATACGTAGAAAATGGAATAGAGTTTGTCAACAACACATGTTGAGTGAGATGATCACCAATTTTGACACAACAAATAGTTATATAATAAATAATAATAAATAATAATAAGTGTTAAAAGCGCAAACCAACCTATGTGGTAATAATCAATCAAACCTTAACAAACCATGTATATAACCACATCGTGCTAGTGTGTCAATGAATCGTTGCTAAGCGAATCGGGCATTGATTACAATGACTAAAATTGTCGTTTTACCTTCGCCAAGCAAATCGGGCTCCGGTTACTAAGACGGTTGTATGATCATACTAATGAGAACCCTATACAAAGGGGATATGTTGGACCTCTCCGAATGTTGTCAAGTAAACAAATAAACATGTAGCAATTAGCAAATAACATTCAACTGATATTCACACAATGATTATGTTTGCGAGTTTGTATATATATATATAGGATAGAAAATATGAGTAGGTACGCATATGTCCCCAAAACATTTGAAAACATTGTATAAAAAGGGGAATGATCAAACTCACCTTAGATTAAAGGCAAGTGATTAATAATTAAGATAAACGAACTAAAGATTAAGCGAGTCGTCCACTACGCGTCAAACGAGATTAATGATCAGAACCTGAAACTTTTAGATATGATAATATAAGTAAAAAAGAACTCATGTCCGCTGGAATCAATCCAAACGGACGTTTAGAACTCCGGTTATGTTAAATTAAACGTTTAAGCGAGCTGGTACTAAACAGAATCCAAACAGCGAGTCGGAAGTCGGGTTTTGGTTAGTAGTCTTAAAATGTCATTACAAGAATAAAAGTCTTCTGGACCGAACAATGAATCCGACCAGAAGTATGAGAAAACGTTAAGTCAAACTTGTTGACTATTATGCCCTTAAAAGGGTTTGAGTCCAATTGACCACCGAGACTCTCTCAATCAGCAAAATTGATTGAGGGATTTTGTTCTACAGATAAAAATCTATAATATTGAAGAAAACAACTTACCCGAATGATGAATAGAATAAGAGATAATCAAGGTCAAAGGGTCTTGAAGCTTGAAAGTCAACGAAGCAATACGAACTTGATAAATTCTTGAAGAAACCGACAATGGGGAAAGGAATTTCGTGGGATATAGGGATGGTGGTTGATATTGAAGTAATAATTTAGGTTTTTATGATATGCCTTGTTTAAATATTAAGGGTTAAGACTTGCTTATTAGGAAATAACTATTTTAGGAAACCGAATAATCAATTAATGACAAAATCGGGTATAATAACTTAAAGATTTCGGTTTTTACAGCAATAAAACGAAATTGGAATGTTTTATAAAATTAGTTGACATATCTTGGAGGTTAAGTTTCATTAATTTAATCGAAAATAGAAAAGAATTGGCAAAACTAGTCCCTGTAGTTCCCGAAAATGCGATTTTTAGTCGTTTTAAGCAATTTTAAAGGTTTCTAAGGGCTATTTGGTACAATTGAAAGTTATGAAATTATAAAATAAGTTAAGCCAAGTTAAAAACCAATAAATACAAGTTTTTAATAGTTCGAAAGATCCGAATTACATTCTCGAATCGGTTTAAACAAATACGAAAAATCTGAGATGTTACATTTTCCTTGGGTGTATATAAAGATTAACATCATAACCTAGTCACACACACATAACAATTTTTTATGCCTCCTCTCTCCTAAAACCGGGTTCCTTTCAAGAACCCTAATCTCTGTCTTTAACTATACATCCTAAAGGGGAACTCGACCAAGCTGACAACCATGCCGTCTATCTGCTGTGGTTACTACTCTCCATGTTATAACAGATTCATAGGTTTAATATTTATCATGTTTTTTATTGCTTACATGAAGAACTGATTAACATCCACTACAACTATTGTATCAAAAGGTGATGATGAACAACTGCACCACATGATGCTACTAAACTCATGAATATGAAAATTGTTATATCGAAAGTGATTTTGTTTTTATGACCTACTAGTTAATACACACACATACACATGCATTGGTTATGTCTTAAGTGTTGTCTCACTGGATAAGTTACAGTTTACTCAAGCATACGTTTTCCATTTTTATGTAAATTAGGATGCTAGGATAATCGAGAAGATTTGGACTAATTACTCGAGGGATCAAAGAAGCACATGGAATTTCATAAAATTTAATGACGTTTTGTACAACATTTGATTTAAACTGAAATTATAAGAAGTTTTACAATTAATGGAATCTGTTTGATCTCCGATGTATTTTATTAGTGAGACATCAACCTTTTCCACGTTGAGGTGTTACACCCTTATAATGATTGTTTTAAATAGCACTATGGTTCGCCACTTTCTATCTAAATTTGATTATTGACACATGGATAAAATCTCGGTGGTGGTCTTGCGACTCTAATGGATCTCTTAACCCGCTGCGAAGGTGGGACTGGACTGTTGGGGATAGTTCATCTTCAGATTCTGAATACTACTGATGGGGTCCCCTTAATGTGTATTCTGTTGCATTATTTCCAATTCTTAAGATTCTATTTTCTTCTGTTCTCATATTTTTGGTTTGATATACAAGCACACTTTGTTCTTCCTGACTTCTTATTTGGCTGTGACTTTGTCTTTATATAGTTTGGGCACACTAAAAATGATATCTCCGCTCTTGATTACTCGAAAAACCTAGAGGGTGGGGGGGGGGACTAGTTTTTCCCAACTTTTAGTTCAGTTTAAAAATAACATCTGTGTTTTTAAGAATATTATAATAAGAGAAGTTCTTATTTATTTATTGTGTGTCGTGATTTATTCGGATAAATAATCATGGGACGGAGTGTTAAGTTTAGATTCGTTATATGGACTTAAGAATGGTTACGGGCCTAAGGTTCATGAGCTTGGGAGTATTTAAGCTCTACCCTCCCTAAAAACTCCAAACATCGTCATTCATCCATTTTCATCATCCAGACATACATACACTCTCTGTACAAACAAACACACCCTCCTTTTTTTTTCCATATTTCATCCAAGATCTAAGGTTTAGCAAGTTGATCCTTATTCAAGCAACAAGAAATCCCGTCTAGATTCACAAGTAGTTCAAGATCCAAAACCAAGCCAAATCTTTTAATTTATGTTGTAGATTAAAAGTTAGGTTTTTGTGTTAGTTTGTTAAGATTCAAAGATTTAGATTAATCGGGTCTTGCTAAACAAGAAAAGTGTGAACTTTAAAGTAGGAAAGTTACTTGGGTTTAGTCGGTTTGAACAAGTGTTGTTCGGGTCATATCGAGCAAGGAAATAGAGTTGTTATAGCCCGAAACTTGTCATAACGATAAACCGGGCATAACATGATGCAAGAAGTGGCAAAGTAGGACCCAAATCGAGCCAAGCCGGAACCAAACGAGTCGAATGGGAGATTCGACTCGAATGGTTTGAGTTGGGAGTTTTCAAGCCACTCCCCTGTTCGTTAAGTAACCCGCCTCTTTAAGATACCGTTAACCTATAAAAGATCGGTTCCTTAACTTATGCGTTCGGTACGATAGCCGATAAAGTTCGGCTTCGTTAAAGTTATAAGTTTGGATCGTCAACTAAAGAATAATATGAGATATTTAGAATGAAGAATTAATACGTGTAATTATTAAATAGTTAGCCGTGCTCAATTGAATAAGGGTATTACTACTAGTTCCGAGCGGAACCGACTACAGGTGAGTTCTAGCCCCCTTTTTCCTTTAAACGTTTTGGGGCTATATGCATACTCGTATGTAAAAGAACAGACATATGCAATTTTACTTAATGATATATATATCTTGTAGGAACGTGTTTATATATTAATTTATCAATATATATTTGAATGTTTGAATGTTAGTTAATAGAACAGAGAGAGTTAGGGAACAAACCCTACTAATGCTTGCGTAGAAGGATATATGAATATAAATGAGTATGAATGCTATGTATAAAAGAATGTGTATACGTTCATGCGTAGAACCTTCGGGCCTCATGCATGCACAATAAGTTAGGATGGCAAATCCCTAACTTTATATGGCTCAGTTATGAGCAAGGAAAGATGGCTCGGTTAGGAGCAAGAATAGACAGCTCGGTTATGAGCAAGGATAGGAGGCTCAGTCATGAGCACGAATAGGAGGCTCGGTTATGAGCAAGCGCATATAAATATAGTTATGAATTGATTGATAGACATGCATAGAGGAAGTAAATAAAGATTATAAACGTTATGCTATGTAAAAATGTATGAAAGATGTGATGTATTTACAAATCGTATGTCATGAAAAGTAAAGAAGCGTTAGAACTCACTCAGCGTGTAGCTGATTTTTAGTATGTATGCAGGTATTATGATGACGTGGCAAGCTCGAGACGCATACGAGGCTATCCATATTGAAGAATAGAAAGAGAAGAAAGTTGTTATATAAAAAGTTTTAAATTTCCGCTGCGATGTGTATAGACTTCTGCTGTAACGAACTACGTTTATGAGTAAATCCAACGCTAAAGTAGGGTACTCGGGCTCGGGGCCTTACATTTAACAAGCTAATGACTTTGTTAAACTCTTTTCACAACTTCTAATAATGAACACAAATAATTAAATAAAGAGTTAAGGGTTAGAGATGACACAACCGGATTTATAGAGGTTCAAGTGAATGCTAACTAATTCAATTTACATCATCTACCCGTTCCTTGATCGAGAGTTTTCTTCACTAGTTGTCTCCCTAAAATGGCAGGGATCACCAATACAAACGTCTCACTCTTAAAAGAAAGTGATCACGTTCTTCACCAAGCAAACCAAGTACTTAGCTTTGCAATTCCTTCTAATCTCACTATATCAAGATATTGAGCCTTCACCTAATAATTAATTAACTTTATATCAATATAGAGTTCTCAACCCAATACAAAACTATATCAAGATAGTGTGTTGCACTTACAAATCACCAACTAATGATGATTCCTCACTTGTTAAAACATTAGAATAATATCAAGTAAGTTGGTTGGATGAGAAGTTAGAAAAGCTCTTCTTTTTGCTCTATATTTTTAATCTCCTCTCTATATAATTGAAGCTTGATTAAACTTGAAATATGGAAGAGATTAATCTTGAAGTGCGTGCATAATTGTTGTAGAGAAAAAGAGTGAAGACTTAGTTTGAATAAGTCTTCTATTTATATCCAAGTATGTGAGAGACAAGGCTAAGAAACTGGTGGCTTGGTGCCCGCTTCCACGGTCGCCTGAAGCGACTGTGGATACCCAGTCCACTTCATATTGATTTTACCAATATGAACGTTATGTGTGGTTATTGTTTTGATATTTTGTCTTCTAATGATGGCCAACACATGTGAGAACATGTCCCAATCACTTCTCAGATGTTCATACAATACAACCCAAGTATTTCACTCATTTGGTTAAACATGCTTTATAAACTTTATAACCTTTATAAGCTTCAACCAAAGCTTCAACCCATTTGAGATTAACCTGCCCATTTGGTAGATATGGTTGCTCAATGCATGAAGGATTAAGAAAGACTTACCTAGAGTATAATAAGTCTTTCAAATATATGATATTTAAACAAATATTTTTAAATATATATTTCGTATAAAAGTATCCTAAGTTTATAAAAAAATAACAGCCGATCTTAACAAAGTTGTTAGCTTGTCTTCAATGAATTAATCTTGTAATTTCTTCATATTCATGTTGATGTATAAATCTTAATTTAACCTTTTGGTAGACATAAACTTGATAATTTTGATCATGGATGTGTGTAGTCTTGATTAAGTAATAATATTGCTTAATTGCGACTAATAATGATGATTAATCAAGTGTTAAGGGACATGTGTGTGACATAGAACTAGAACTATTTTATGTCACATTGTTTTAATTAATTAAATATAAAAACATTAAGGTTGGTTAAAGTTTAAACCATTGTTTTTCCAACAATTACTTTTTTTCTCTGAAAATCCTAAAGCATGTAACCCAAGCTCTCTGGCCCATAGCTAATAAATGTGCACTTCTTTGATTTTTGATCTTACTTATCATCGTCAACATCCTTAACCGAGCATAAGTATTACAACAAAATATTTTCAAATGTTTGAGACTTACCTCTCACCTAGCCATTCTTCTTCTGGTATTTTGAAACCTAATGGAGTCGAAGGTCCTCGATTTATCAGATAAGATGTAGTGTTAACTGCATATGAGATAAAAGTCTTTGGGAGCCTAGGCACTCAATTTTGTTTAGGAGTTTCCGGAACAATATTTATCATCTCGATTCAATGCTTTTCATAATAGCCTTGGAATTCGGAGTTGGTGAACCTGCCTCAGTTGTCAAACTTTTGGCATTTGACCTTCAAGTTAGTTTCAATTCAAACAATAGTTTTCTATTCTTAAAGGCAATAAAAACATGAGATATTTTTAAAAAGTGAACACATACCTTACGTTTCGAATCATCAATAAACGTGAGGTAGTAATTTGATCCCCCAAGCGATGAGATTAGTGTTTGGTCCATAAACATCGGTATAGACTAGTTCTAGCTTCGCGACTTGGCCTCCTCCCAGTCTTTAATGAACTCTCCTGCTTACCAAAATACACACATCTCAAACACTTTTCCAAATTAGCCCAGTTTCAAGTACCTCAGCCATGTACAATGTGCCTCTTTTCTTAAAACGAACGATGAAGGGATTTCCTATGACTAGCTTCCATTATCCAATACCAAATGTTACATCGTATCCTTGGTCATCACTGTCCAACTAGAATTAGCATACTTTTTAGACTTGGAATGACACTAATGTGCTTTTTATTTGTTCAAAGAAAAAATGTATGCAGTCTGCGAACCACATCTACAAAGATCTGTAACAGAATAGGTGGACCAAACCTCTGAAATCTGCAAGAAGAAGAGTGTTTGTTTTTAATGTCCGCTAATCAAATTCTACAAAAAAAACTAATAAGAATTAAACAAATCAATTTCTAAAACTAATAATAATTCAACAAATCAATTTCTAAAAAAAACTAATAATAAATCAACAAATCAATTTCTAAAAGCGGCAGAGGCGTTGGACGTGAGGCAGGGAGGGCAACGGAGGTGCGGCATGGAGGGTGGCGATGGAGTGGGGTGGCCGTTGTTAGCATAGACCGGCGGAAGCAGGGGGAGGGGGCGGAGGTGCATCAGCCGGCAGGGAGGGTATCGGTGGCGTGGGGTGGCCGGCGTTAGCGTAGGGCAGTTGGCGGAGGTAGGTGGAGGGGCATTGGAGGTGTGACAACGGAGAGACAAGAGGGGTGGAGAGGTTGCTAAGGTTTGATGAAAAGGGTTTGATGAAAATGGTATAATATGAGATGGGAAGAGGTTAGAAGTTCTTCGAAGCTTATGATACAAATTTGTATTTGAAAGAGGACGCACATACCTTTTTTAATGAAAGGTCTTTCGAAAAATAAACACACTACAAACGTAAACATCTGCGCGACGCAGACAAAAAAAAAGTCAAGAAGACCTTTTCTAGAAAAAATAAACACCCCTAACATTTTTTTCATTTCCAAATGGTTCCCCAGGAAAGTCTTCAGGTCAATATCCCCCCTTTTGCCATAATAATAATAATAATAATAATAATAATAATAATAATAATAATAACAACAACAACAAAATTAATGAGTCTTAAATGTGATACCACTTGTTAGGATATTACGGTTGACACAAAACAAAGAAAACAAAACCAGCAGCGACCTGCTGTGGTTAACCGATTGTTGTTGACCTGAGAACCTAAACCAATTGTTTTGGCCGAATATAGCAGTACTAACAGTAGCACAAAATCAGTACCAAAGGCACATAATAGGTTCATCGAGAGCAAGTTTTGGTGACTGCAACGACCGCAAGCCTCCACATTTGTCACAAGCTACATTTTTTAACAAGTCCACATAGTATGCATAGTTCTTGATTTCCATAGAGAAAAACCTTAAATCTTATTTGAATTTTAATTTTTACTTAAAATATTAAAATAAATACTAATTTAGTTTAGACATTTTTATGATCCGAACTCAAACTCAAATTTTCACTCTTCAAAAATAAATGAGCCAAACTAAGTTGACTTATTTAACTTCAAGAGCCTACCGGGTATTGCTAAACTTACTCATTCGTTTACCTTTTGCATGCTTAAACGTAATGTGGTTATTTAAAACATGAAACAAATAAACACATGATCAAAGCATCAATTTGAACTTTATGCTTTGACATGCTATATATGGATGGCTTTTCTACACGTACTCTAGAATAATCAAATTATTTTTGTTGCGACTACAAAAAAAACAAAGAGCATTTTCTGATTTTGATTGAAGTAAAATGGTCAAAGCATTGAATCATAAAGGGCCATGTTCCATTTGTTGGCCACTTTTCAACTCAAATTCCTAGTGAATTACTAGTGACATTTGCTAAATTCTTAAAAAAGCAATGGCTACTAACCAAGAATCATTTAGATGATACCATGACTATCACTATTATAGGTTCCTCCACATGTTAAAAATGGCATGCATTTTGATTCCTTTCCACTGTATACTTACACTTTTCTTTAATTATATACATGATTATCCTAATCCTATTTTTTATTTTCTTACCAACTTCTCTTTATAGTTTTTATCCAAAAGGATTCATAATTATATATTTATTTTTTCAAATAATCGTGCTCAAACGTTAAACAAAGTTTCTGTGACGACCAAGCTATATATCTTGGTCGCGCTCCTAGTGACTGTTCCAAGTCGAGCCCATGCTTATTTCCAGTCTTCTCTACTTCATGCATCTTTGTTCAAGTGTCAGGCTATGCGGTATACTCCAGGGTAGGAGAGAATAATCCTTTGTGGCATGTGATTAGTGAGAACGGTGGGAATGGAAGGAACATCTCGTCCCTCCATTCCATTGATATATTCCACGCATGACACAATGAGAATGATCTTAACCATTGTCTTTGTAAAACCAAAATAAAAAAGAATGAAACTAGTAACGAATGAAGCTATTCAAGTGTTACAGATATTTTGTTCTATATGCGGTACATTTCATAATATAAAATAAGATAAACTGAATTATATGTTCATCAAATATTCGAAGTTTAAACATGAATGAATATTGTAATATGACTTATAGTGATATCAATTACAAAATTAGGTATTATGAGTTAATATTTTAGTTGTTAAATTCTTGAAATCTAATAATTAAATAAAAATTACTCTTGAAATCTAATAATTAAATAAAAATTACAATTCTAGATCTTTTATGTTTTATTTATTATAATTTAAACCAAGCAAAATCGGATTATAATTCATATCCAAATTTTATGATTCAATGGCTAAGATGGTCAGCTGGCTAGTGGTCTTTTAGTTATCTAAATTGCCGTTCTATAAAAAAAAAATCTATCATTTCGACTTCCCACAAGACATAGTTTACTTAATTTGTATTTTGTATTAGATTTATCCTTTTAAATTAAAGACTAATGGCGTTATACGATGATAAAAAGTGGATTAAATTAGTACGAATAATATCAAAACGACAATCTTATACAAACATGGCACTTGTTCAATCATTTTATTCTAAAAAATCAAAAGCTAAAGATAATTCTTGTTAAATACTAGCTAAAGGATTATTATTATTTTTACAGCAAATACAAAAGGATTTATAGCATATATCTTTACTCACATGTCAAATCCATTTTGAGTATAATAAAATGTTTAAATTAATAAAAGTAGTTTATTTCATGAATGAGTTATATATGTTGGCTTGCTATAATGAGGTTATAGGTTAATGTGATCACATGTCTGGTGAGAGAAAGCTAGTCTTTTTGGTATAATGGTATGTGGCAATAGAATAGACAAATTTTAAGCGAATGAAGATTTTACGGGTGTGGGCCAAGCTTAAAACCAACTGATCAACATTTTATGTGTATTTTTTATTTGCTTTTTAGTTAAAACCATTACACCCTTATAAACATGATGGTTTAGTTAAAGGATCGTTATCTACTTGATAGTAATATGACGGTTTAACAATAATGTTTAGTAAAAGACTAAAAGCCATTAAGCACATACTAATTTGTAGAGGACTAGAAAACAAATAATATTTTCTCTCATTCTTTATTTATTTTAATCTTTTAATATTTGAGATTTTCATATTAAAGTTATCTTGTATGTTTCACCCTTCTATTCTTCCTTTTCTTCTAATTCTTCCCCTTCTAATCACCCCTTCCCATAAAAGGTAAATTATAGAAATATACAAATTAGATTTCAAAGTCCATTGAATTAATATCAAGTCAAATAAATCAAAGATGGGGCCTTACTCAACTGCTTTAAACTTTTTTAGCACCTTGTTTTTATATTTGTAGTTTTTACTTAAGTATTTAAAAAAATACCACTACTATATTATCATTAATGAAATCAATAATTTCGTTTCGTAACAAAATTGGGTACACATAATATAGTCTAATTTGGTATATTTTTGTTTCAAGCTATCAGGCTTATGTAAGCAACTTTCCGATTTCATGTCTACCAATCTACCATCATATAAAAGTTGATTAGATCAACTATATTTGGCTATGCAAAAGCTCCTTGCTACCATTCAGTCCCTCCGCAGACCTTCAGGCGAGATTATGGTGTCAAATTCTATAAATTTCCGGCAAAAGTTTGCAAATTCAAGGCAAACTGCTCTAAAACATACGAAAATAGCATGGAACTAGCTAGGGACTCTTTTTGGGTGCCTAAAACGATGTCTAACAATGAGGCATTGTTGTAAAAAGTTGTCTCGCGTTCACGCCAAAGAAGGCATGATGTTGTCATTATTTTTTGCACATACAAAAGTAATATAGTTTCTCACAGCTTTCTATACCTAATTCAGTTTAAACGCCGCTCAAGTCACACATATTAATCCAAATCCCAAATTAAAAATGTATAATTATTAATTTTGTTTTGGAGATTACAGCCTTAGGAAGTGGGAGCTTAAAGCCCTAGCTTCATTTCGCCTGTCCTAGAGGCGACTCTGAAACTAGCCTAAACAAGCCTAATCATGTGTAAAAGCCCCCAAGAAATGTATATTTAGGTTATGTATCTTGCTTATCTCATGCCGTCGCTTTTAAGCGCCTTACGATAAGGTCCAAGGCTCAACCTTTGCGCTTTGAGTGTGCCTTGCGCTTTTGATAAATGCTATGTATATTTGATGGTGATTATCATTCTGTCAATCTCTTTGCATGATCTTTTGGTTATTACGGTGAAGGGTAGTTATATATATACTATATACTAGATTTTCCCCCCGTATTACGGGGGTTGTTTTACATTATTCGTTTTTAATATTTATATATGCATATTTGGATTTTAATTTTATTTATTGTAAGAAATTTAATAATTAATATACTTGAGGTTTGATGATGAAATTGTTTCACAAATAAATGATATGTTATAATCCGGTTTAAAAGTTATATGGGTTTGTTGATACCCATTACCCGTTTATTTTCTTTATTATAAAATTGTTTCTTAATTATAAATAATATATATATTTTTAAATAAAATAGGATATTAATTTTTAGCATATCCTATTTTATAGGATTTTCATATCAAATATTTCATTAGATTAATTTTTAAAATAATGAGATGTTATAACCCGTTAAGAGCTATCTGGGTTTGGTGAGACATTTACCCGTGAATTCGGGTTAAATTCGTGAGAAGTCTTTATTTACAAATAAAGCAATCTGATGGCTTGAGATAATGGTTTTTTTATATTTTTTGTTTTTTAATATTTATTTTTTGGATTTTAATTTTCTTTATTATAAGAAAGTTAATAATATACTTAGGGTTTGATGATGAAAATGTTTCATAAATAAATTATATGTTATAACCCGTTTAAAAGCTATCTGGATTTCGTGACCCATGACCTGCTTATATTTTTTACTATAAAATTGTTTATTAATTATAAATAATATCTTTTTTTTTTAAATTGGATATTAAATTTTAGTATATCCCTATTATAGGATTTTCATATCAAATAATTGGTAATATTAATTTTTAATTTAATGAGATGTTATAACCCGTTTAAGAGCTATCTGGTTTTGGTAAGACCCATACCCATGAATTTGGGTTAAATCAATAAGAGGTCTCCATTTAAAAATTAAGCAATCTGGTGGCTTCCATAAAATGGGGGAACGACCACATCGCAACACGTAGGATTTTAGGGGTTTCGTTTATATATATTATAGATTTATATATATAATGTTATATTTTTGAAATTTCTTTACAACACTTTGAAAAATAATGAATTACAAACTTTTCTAAAGTTTTCAGAACTATTTTATTATATTTGTTCACAGATTATTATACTAAGCAAAACAATTTTTCCGCATGCCAACTAGGATGTCTACTAATAATATTACCATTTATAAAGTGACTAACAAAGTTACAAATGCAACTTTAAATGTTGTATTAAATGAGGTTTTCGAATATTTATAAATTATAAAATTTTATTTATCATTTTTTTATATCTTATGAATCCATAAGGTGCATTACAAAGTTACAATAGCGATGAACAAAAATCGGTATGGTACCGATTGCTACTGGAACCGAACTCGAAATCGGTACCGATTTGGTACCGTTGGTACCGAATCAGTACCAAGGTTTTGAGTTTTCGGGACCGGTATAGTACGGTACCGGTATTTCCTGAATTTCACCTTAAATACTGGTACCGTACCAGTACCTGTACCAAAAATTTGTGATTTTCGGGATCGGGATTTTTGGTACCGGTACGGTACCAAACTCATCCCTAGTTACAAATGCAACTTTAAATGTTGTATTACATATACTATTAAATTTAATTTTTTTATTATATGTTTTAATTCACCATGTATTGCATGTGTTATATCCTATTAATAATACAATGTAGTAATAGTATTCAAAATGCAATTGCCAAGGCATCATTCGCCTTTGCCAAAGCAATTATAAGACCTTTAATTAGCACGACAATTAATTATATTAAGCTTTTCATTCAACTGAAAATATAATATTCGTAATTGGTCACATAAACGTTTTCATACCCTCTCACAATATTTTAACATTTCACGTTACTTTTCATTAAAATTATTTGAATGTGTCTAATTACACACGTAACACACACATATATATATTATATATTAAATTATCCACTTATTTGTTTTGTGTCTTGGCACGAATTCGTTTGATTTTGATGCTTAATTGTTAAAGTTGTGAATTCGTAGGTAATGAGGGAGACATGTTAAGTTTTAAAGAATAGAGTGGACCCAAAATGAGAAATGGTTGGAAAATTGAAGAGATATCGAGTTTTCTGTTTTGGAGATCCATGGCGAATCGCTATCCAGACCCTTAGAGGTTCGTTGCGAGGTCAGCCATCATAGAATGATGATTTGTTCCCTTGCGTCAGATTCTCCCATTGTGGACCACTACCACAAGCATTACCGGTCTTGTACCAGCCTTGATAGCGTCATTTAATGATCCTCTGCAGACCTTAGAAGTGGATAGGTCAAGTCTGCACCAAGAAGAGTTTGCGCATATGTTTTTTTTTTAATGAAACGTCTTCGAAAAAACAAACAATTTGTAGATGGAAATGTCTGCCTGTGGTTTCGAGACGTAAGCAAAAGATTTTCTAGAAAAACAAGCAGCACCTTAGTGTCACTTCCCTTGAGACTGAAAGGTTACAGGGAATCAGGTTGTCTTGTTTCATTATTGGGTAATTAAGGTTAGAGTTGTGAGAAAATATGTTTTACTTCTTCGAGCTGATTTCTTGTAATTTTGATTCTTAGGGCAGTTTAGATAGAGTTTCCCTTTTATCCCTAGAGTACCATTCTTCCGTGTCAGAGACTAGAAGGTGAGACGTCATTAGGTTACCTCAATAATTATTATCCCAGTGATTTTATTCCCCTTTTATGTTCATTCAGGTTAGCTAGTGAGAATGAAATGAAATCTAGTTCTTCTGAGTGTTCCTGAGTTAGCCTATCTATAGATCTCGATGTCATAGGATTAGTTAAATATCGGAAGTAGTTGAGTTGCCAATAAGGATTCCTAGGTTAGATCGCCATATCTCCATCTCTATTATCTTCTTTAGTTAGTTCGTTTCCGTCTTAGGTTTTTTAGTTCTATCCTGTTTAGTAACTTGTTTTAGTTTATGATAAAATCATCTTTAAAAATTAGGTTAGTTTTTTTATAAAGGTTTAGTATTAATTACTTGTTTGTCTTGAGGTCCATGAAGTCGATACTTGACGTTACTAGAGTGTGCATAGTTATACGACTGGTACACTTGCCGTTGTGTGAAGTTTGGTTTTGGCATTCCCTTTTAAAATGAGTTTATGAATTTAAATTAACTTATTTAAATACATATATTTTTCACACATCAAATTTTTGACGCCAGTATCGCGGAGCTTTTATTTGGTAAATCCCATTTGAAAGACAATTTGTGAATTTTGTTTAATTGTTTTATATACATTTTCACACATCATTATTCCATAAATTTATAGGTTACAAGAAGGTTTCTCGTGTAATACGTAGTTAACCTGTATATTATCACTATACAGAAGTGCCTTAAATACTAACATGCAAACCAAAAAACAGAAAAAGATAAGTTCACAAAATGCTACGTTATTAGAATATCAATAATGGAAATATGGATGGTATTGTTACCATAACTTTATCGAAAATACTGAAACCGAAAATGAGTAAAACACAAACCGATTATGGTGGTATGAAACCAGTGGTGGTACGAAACCAATTCATACCTTTAGTGAAAAAATACTGATATTGATTCATATTGAAAAAGAAAGGTACTCAGACTAATCCTTAAACCATTGCTCCCTAAAGCTACTCGCTACTTCTCTAGTTCAGTGTCCACTAAATTTACTCTCTATGCCTATTATAATATCGCCAAAGAAAAGCATGCATCACGTAACTGCATCTAAATCGACTTTGACAACTGATTCAAGACTACTACGAAAAGCACGCAACACAATCGCTAGTTTTAGTCCTACCATACACATCATAATTAACTTCATATATTTCCTAGAAACTTCTCAGCACCCAATATGAACCTAACATAAGTAAATACTCAAATAAAAAATCGATCAAAAAAACATATGTAATTTAATATTAAAATACTTAAAACCATTAATTTTATTAATTTTAATAGGTGTTGAGTTTGTGCAAAACATAGACCTAAAAAGCAAAGCTTCCTACTTTATTTATTTGTTTACACACGACGCACGCTCTTAATAAAGTTATCATATGATAAATTATTCCTAAGAACACTTGATAGATTAAATAAAACATAAGTTGTATGAAAATAAATTTTATTTTATATTACTTTTTGTACATTATATCTTATCTTAAATATATATAAACGAAACCTTTAAAAGCTCTCTGATTACTCCCTACATTCTCTCAAGCTACCAGATTGTTTTATTTGTAAATGGAAGTTTTTCATACATTTGACCCAAATTCACGGGCATGGGTCTCACCAAACCCAGGTAGCCCTTAAACGGGTTATAACATCTAAAAATTAATCTCACTATGAAAATCCTATTAAATAGGGATATACTAAATATTAATATCCGATTTTTAAAAAAAAATCTTATTTATAATTAAAAAACAATTTTATAGTAAAAAAAATAAACGGGTCATGGGTCTCACCAAAACTAGATAGCTTTTAAACCGAGTTATAACATCTCATTTATTTGTGAAATTATTTCATTGTCAAACCCTGAGTATATCATTAATTTCCTTACAATAAATAAAAATTAAAATTCAAAAAAATATATATAAATATTAGAAACAAATAATATAGAACAACCCCGTAATACGAGGTATAAAAGCTAATATACATATATGATGCACTTCGTTATAGACCTATACGTATATAGGGCGTACAAATAAGATTTGGGTAAATAACGAACTTCATGTATTGGTTCACGTGGCTACTATTCTATGGTCCTTGTATTCCTAGTTTTTGTGTTCTTTACTTATAAGTTTTGATTTTATTTATCCTATTTAATTTTTACCAAAGGTATAATTTATATATTATACGTTTTTAACCTATTTAATTTTAACTCAATTGATTTTTGTATAGCTTATGTTCGTTACATTGTGTATGATAATCAGAGTTTAAGATGAAGAAAATGGTTTTTATTATGTTGTGTTTATAAAAGAAAAAGACACCATTATTTATTGGTGTTTTTACAATTACAAAGAAAGAAAATAACTAAACTACAGGCTGTAATCGTGCTGCAATTATGGTAAATATGAGTTGGGATATGATGATGAAACGGATCCCATGGCTCCATTGTCTTTGATTTTCCTTTCTAACACTCTCCCTCAAGTTAAGTGGTGGGATCTCTAATACTCAACTTGACTAGACATTCGCTGAATATTCATCCGCTAACGGCTTTTGTTAGGATGTCTGTTAGTTGGTCTTTTGATTGCACATATATAAGCTCTATTATACATGGCTCTAGTTTTTCTTTGATGATGTTTCTATCAACATGTCAGTTTAAATAATACATTAATAGTTATTATTGAAACTATCAAGCATTATGTAGTATTAAATTATTATGAATATAAATTATGAAAGACATTATATAGAAGTTAATATGAATAACTAATAAATATGAATGTTTCATTTTTCTTTAGTTATCATTTATTAATTATTATTGATAAATATGATCATGAATTTATAATATAATGTATGACTAGGTTATTGACCCGTGCATAATATAAAAATCGTCAAGTAAACACATATATAATTTTAAACGACAAGTTATTTTTTAATATATTTTTTAAGACAGCAATATGATTTTTAATTGCAATTTATATTCATACACAAACAAAGTACTAAAATACACAAATTTCAAAAAATGACTTTACATAATAGAATGTTTATAAAGAAAATTTAAAAACTTTAAAACATAAAATTTAAAAAATAATATTAATAGAAAACAAACAAACTTCACTAACATTAGTCTGGAAAACAAGCAAATCAGAAAATAAGAATTCAAGAAAGATTCCCGATAAACATCCAAGAATGATTCGGGCTTCTTTTCTTCCTAATCGGGAGCATAGTTGATGGCATAAGCATTCATACATCAATCTAACAAGACATAGTGGCTGACTGACTATGAAAACTTTTTTTTACATTTCATGTAAAAAGTCTTGCACCCTAATAAACTAAAGCACGTTCAAAGCGCATTTAAGAACCATAACCAAATTGAGACCTTTTTAAAATGACATTTTCTTACCATAATCAAATCGATACGTTTTGAGAATGAACTATTTTAACCGAACTAAATCGATATCTTCTAAAATTGACTCGATATGACCCTAACCAAATCGATATACCCATTGAAACCCGAACAAAATTGATACCTTTTTATAGTGACTCGTTTCCAGAACTAAATTGATACCCTTTTAAAATGACCCATTTTGACCCGAGCCAAATCAAATCGAAATATTTCTAAAATGACCCATTTTCATAAATAAAAA
Organism: Bidens hawaiensis; assembly: GCF_021521415.1. Taxonomy (NCBI): domain Eukaryota; kingdom Viridiplantae; phylum Streptophyta; class Magnoliopsida; order Asterales; family Asteraceae; genus Bidens; species Bidens hawaiensis. Next base: position 25,835 of record NW_027502043.1, on the reverse strand, counting down.
TTAAAATAACACACTTGAAGATTAAGAAGAAAAATGAAAGGTAACACATACAATATTCTTAGCTTTTGAAATCTTTTCTACCAAATGCAAATTAATTATTACTGGTTTTGAAGATAAATTTTTTTTTAATATTTAATGACTTCAACTCACTTATGTGAAAAATATTTAATATTTAATCTTTCACTTAATTTATGAACCCTTCATAGTCTTTCATTTTTCAATAGACACTAAAACCAAATACCAAACAAACTAAATACAAATTAAAACAAAAATAAATAAAAAAACTAAAACAAAACTGAAAACCTAAATAAAACCAAATACCAATAAAATTAAAACAAAAACCAAAATGAAACTGAAAAACTAAAACCGATAAATCTGAAAACGAACAAAAAACAAAAACTGTAAAAATCAAAACGGAAATCTGAATAAAGTTAAACTCATCTAAAACAAAACTAAAATAAAAAAAAACATCGAAATGAAACAATTTTATAAAAACTAAAACCGAACAAAAACAAAAAACCGAAATGAAACCTAAATAAAAAATAACTACAATGAAGCTTTAAAAAGAAAAACCTAAACTCATTAAGGAACACCTGTAATAATATTATAGTAGATTAGAATATTTGAATGTAATTAAGTCGAATGTAATTTAATTTAATTTTGAATTATTTTATTAACAAGAAATTATGAAAATGTGTGTTATTTTTTGAAATAATTATTGTTTTAATAGTATAAGTAGATATACATGCAATTCCTAACATAGTAAAATTTACCTACAGTGTCGCTAAAGAAAAATATAATCACGTGTTCTTACAACATGTTCATCCATTATCTAATCAAAATTGAAACCATGAACCATGAAAAACAACCGTTTGCATTTTAAATCGACACACATATATACTTTAATAATTATTATATTCTTACATTTTAAATAACTGATTTCAGATTGTGTTTAGTGTTTATATATATGGTAAAACCAAAGAGGTTTTTATATTATGCTTCTTTAACTATTTTTATTATTTTTTATGGACTAATTTATGAATTTATCTTTTGGCTAATAAAAGAAAACCACAATTCATTTGTACAATGGATGTATGTACTAACATTAAGTTAAATCTATATATAGCGGCTATTTCACATAATCATAAAGGATTCACAAATATATTCATAAGTGATGGTTAGCAATATGTACTTTGGTTATGAAACATATATGATTGAAGGTGTGCAAAGTTATCGAAGTCACTTTCAACAGACACACGAAGCAAGGAATCAATTTGTAGAGCAAAGTGCTTATAAAGTGTTATAAACAAAAGAAAGACAAGAAACAAACTACGGAGAAACTCATATTCATTGATATATCTTCAACAATACAATACAACACACACACACACACACACACACATATATATATATATAATAGTGTACCAGTTGTAACGGACATTGAATCATAAGTAGGAGAATGATGACACATTATGTCTGTCCATTATAATCTTCATAACAAATATTAGTATTCATAAAAGATTCTTCAAATTTTGTGAGTGTGTACCCTATATTTTAGAGTGTGGTTGTAAATTGAGAGAAACATTGTTTATACTCTATTATTTTTTAATATTTGTTGAAAGTGGTTGTGAGTGGAGTAGGGAGTAAATATAATGATAAATATATAAAAACACATTATTTAATTGAAAAGAAAAAAATATAGTAATTTTTTAATGTAATCATAGAGAAGGAGATGAACTACCTACCGCAGAAAGCGGTTAAGCAGACCCCCACCTCACAAATATTTGTTTTTTCCATGAATTAGATTTAAATATATTTCATAATAACTATTAATCTTCTAGGTTTTTAATATCAGAAGACAGGAGGAATATGCTTTAGGAAAAAAAAGGTATTTATTATTTAGTAATCATGATTATCTCAAGTACGTGTTGTGATTCGCTATAAAAATGCTAATTAAGTGTTTCTTAGTTTTTTAAACAGTTATTTATATCATTGACGATTTACTAATCACGTGATCATCTCCATCACATCATCAAGAGAACATCTACCATAGATGAGAAACCCCCATTATACAACCTCTGAGAAAACCCCTTTTAAATTAAAGTCTCTGAATGTCTTACCTCAACCTCTTAAACTAGAGAGCATTAGTGTAAAAATGTTAATTATAATGTTTAAATAAATGTATTACAAAAACAGTAGTCTTTGTTTGCTATATAATATTTTTAATCATCAAGTATATCTGAAGAAACGTGGATCTACTCGCTGGTAGCAGATCTACTTTCCTCGGGTGTGATTATACTATTTCACCGATGGTTCTTCTGGATCTGTGTTCTTCCACCTACAAAATGAACAGCGCCGTTACTTACCCCTCAGAAAGGGACAGAGGGGTCCTCTTTGGGGTAACCCTCCGGCGTGAGAATCAGTATATTGTGGAGAAGATGATAATGTGTGTAAGGGAATCTCAAGAGTATTGCTTAATAGCTCAATACCCTCTGATTGTGAGACTGTGTTTTTATGTAACTGACTGTGAGTGAATTCAATATGATTGAATGTGAATATCACTGCCTGTAACTGTCAATGATTGAGTATGAATGTGTCATCAAAGTGGAGTTGATGCTGTATTTATAGTGCTAGGGTTACCACCGGTTGGGCTCAACCTCGTTGGCTTCCTCCAATCGCACTGCGCCACGTGTCCTCTGGGACACCTGGCGCTTTCTCGTTGGTTTTAATCACGTGGCAACACATGTGTCATGCTGAGTTGTCGACCTTTCATTTGGCAGCTGTCAACATCAGCATATTCTTACTCCTTAAAAAGATGCCTTCTGGAAGGTTGTCTGACGTGCACAATCAAGGTTGCCCTAATCCTGATTTGGATAAGGACGAGGTTGATTATGCGCACGTGTGATATGCGCCCATCCTGAGGATGCGCGAGGTCTTCTCTTTATTCTCACGCGCAGATATTTCATGCGCAGATGTGATATGCACGAGCATGTGATATGCGCCGCGCGCTGATGCGCTGCGCGCATATGTGATACGCGAGCATATGTGTGCCTGGGCAGATGTGATATGCACGAGCATGTGATATGCGCCGCGCGCTGATGCGCCGCGCGCATATGTGATGCGCGAGCATATGTGTGCCTGGGCATATGATGCCTGAGCATGTTTTGTATGCGCCATGCGCATAGGTTTTGGCTTTGTGCCTTCATAATGTCTTTATCTTGTGGGTTGACCCGCCTTGCTCGGTGTTGAGGCGGGTACATACCTCTTCAAGCCCCCCCAGTCTAGTGTGTGTCTTATCTCGCGCGAGCGCGGTAAGATGGATAGTAGACTTACTGATTTTTGTCTTTTAATGGGGTTTTGTCGTTTTCCTGGTTTTTTTCCATGGTTGCGCGAAGTTCTATCCATTTGGTTGAAACGAAGGGTCCAAGCACGTGGTTGGTTGGTGGTGACGTGCTCCGGAAACATGTCAGACGTTTCGTGTGCTCGAGGTGCTACAGTTGCCTTTCATGTCCCCTCACACAGCTGTCTTGAACACGTGTCGCGCTCGCATTGGTTAGCACCTGCGAGTGGGGGCGCGTCTCTGTTCCGTGGCAGGTCGGTTACATTTTTATGTCCCCTCAACAGTGTTAGGGACACGTGCCGCGCCCTCGTTGGCTTACACCTGCGAGTGGGGGCGCGTGAAATCCCATCAGTTACCACTTTTCTCTCTCCTGGGCCTATAAAAGGAGGCCCTTAGGAAATTTTTATCTTCATCTTCATTGTTTCAAATTTTCGATTTTCTCCCTTTCATATTCTGAATTGATTTTTTTCATCGTTTCGAATCTTCTATTATTTGCTGCTGCAGTTGTATGTCTGATAGTTCAGACTCGTCTAGCCCCTCAATCACCTCTATTGCTTCTCGAAGACGTCGTGTGAAATCTGTGGTGATGTCGACACTAAAGCAAAAGGGGAAAGGGAAGAGGGTTGTTGAGACCACATCGGAGGAAGTAGGGAGGACCAAGGCCACCAAAAGGTGGAATGAAATCCTCTGCAAATTGAAGCAGGCCGATCTCGACAACCTCATCGCCTCTCAGGGCTTTCCCACCCTGTTTGGCTGCATGTTGCCTAGGTCCGGGCAAACGGCGGCGGACCCGCCTGCCGACTATATATCCCTATATAGCCACTTTTTCACCCACTGCAACCTTCGTCTCCCGATAACAAGGTTTGTGGGTGCACTGCTGAAGTTCTATGGGATTCATATATCCCAAGTCCATCCGTTTGGACTGGTGCGCGTGACTCACTTTGAGTTCATGTGCAAATCCCAGCGCGAGGAACCCACTCCTCGGCGCTTTCAGTATTTTTACAAGCCCAAGATCCAAGACAATTGGATCTCTTTTATTCCTCGCAGTCAGAAGGTGAAGTGCTCCACTGTTTCATTCAAGAGCCTTCATGACTGGTCTGAGAGGTTCTTTTACATAAGGGCTGGTGTGATCCCCATCCGTATGACCATGCGCTCTATCTCTTCTGCGCCTGCGGATGAGGGTGTCCTCAAGAACCCAACTGGCGCCTGGGTTAAGAAACTGACCGCCGAACCATCCCCCGCGAAGAAAATTTGCGAGGAAGCGCTGGTGGGGGTCGGCATGAGTAAGCTATGGGCCGACAGCGCGCTTGAGCCCGTTATCCAAGTCGACGGGTTGTGTAAGTTTATTTCATTGCTTTATTTATTTTTTCTGCGCGAACATAATTCTTTTGCTGATATCACTTGACTTGTTTTTGCGCAGTCACCAAGGATTATGTCCTTGCCGCTTATGATGATCAAGTGGAGGGTGGCTCCGTCGCGCTTGGCGCTGGGGAGGTTGGTTTCCCAGATCGCTTCGATGACATGTTCATCCCAGTGGATCTGGAATTTGACTTTGACAGTGACGCGCCTGGTAAGCCTTCGCACTTATGCTCATTCCTTTATAATACCCAAGTTTATTAACAGTTCTGTTGGTTGTTTTTGCAGATGCGCTTGAAAACTACGAGCTGGAGCTCGCGGAAGAGGAGGAGGAGGAAGAGGAGGCGCCCCTACTAAAGCGCAAAGCTAAGGGGAAATCTGGCGCAGGGGCCAGTAAGAAACAGAAGAAAAATGACACCCCTGTTGCTCATCCCCATGCTCAAACGAAGGGACCTAAGGAAACCCAGGTGTTTACCACCAAGGTTTCTTTAGCTTCCCTGCCTGTGAGAGTGGGCATACCTCCTGTCCACTTGAGGTATGGTGGCGTCACCTCCTCCGTTCGCGCGGCTGAAGAGAGAAGCAGTGCCGCGCCTGCAACAGGTATACTTTGCTTGTCTTCATCTGGTTGAATTGTTATTAAACCTTTGCTCCATTGACTGTTTGCAGAACCGGCGACTGTAGCAGATCAGCCGCAGGCGCGACAAGGTGCTGAGGCTGCGCCGGGGGCTGCTTCGGAGTCCCCTGTTCTACCCTCTGAAAAGGGTAGAATGAACTTTATGGCGATGTTCGCCGCGCGAACAGAATTGCGCCAAGGTATGTTTTGCACATTTGTCTTCTGATTTTTTTCTTTTGGACTCTGTCATAAACCATTTTTCCTTGTTGATTTGTTCATAGGAGTTGTAGCTGGCGTACAAGTTGCCGGTGACACTCCTGGCGCCGTTGGCGGCGCCGCTGGTTCTGGTCCTGCTCCTGCTAGTGCTGATTCTCCCCTTATTGGGGTTACAAAGGAGCAGGAAGCCGTATTGCGCGCCGAACTGGCGGCGTCGAGACCTCCCTCGCCTCCTCCTACGCGCAGCCCTCTCCGCGAAGCTGGTTTGGAGCCCCCCAGGTCGCAGGAGAAGAGGCCTATTCAAGAAGATGAGGAGGATGAGGGGGCTCAAGCTGAGGACTCCTTGGGAGACCGCGCCAGCCCTGCGATGCCACAAGTCTTCGCAGCGCATACTTCTGGTGGGGCTGGCGCTGACTTTTCTGCTTCATCCCCGCAGGTATGTTTTAATTTGTTGCTCCGCTGCGCGTACCTCCATATAAGTATGTTTATGACTTAGAATATTTCTTGTGTTTTGTAGGAAGGTGACCACGTTTATCGCCCGAGATGGAATATTAATGAAGACAGTTCCTTCCAATCCATGGGCGTATGCGAGGACTTCTGGGCTCATGCCGTGCCTCCTACTGAAAGGAGGTATCAGGAGGAGCGCACCCGCGCTGACTTGCTCAACGATCACATTTTCGCTGGGTCAGCTTTCTTTGCTGCCTCCCAAGAGCTTCATCGCGATTATATTAAAGTACGCGATGCTCTTGTGGCAGCCCAGCAAGAGGCTAAGGTGGCTGCCTGGAACCTTTCTGATGCTCGCGCACGAGCTGAGAAACTCCAGGCGGAGCTCAGCGAAAACCGAGCAAGTGCCAACACCGCCTATATTAAGCGCGGGCATGAGCTCCAAGCTGCGCGGGAGAAGCAGCAGGTGGCGGAGGCCGAAGTTGCCAAGTACGCGCGTAGAGTGCGTGTCTTGGAACAGCAGGCTGAGGCGCGTGACCAAGCTATCGTCCAGAGTATCACTGAGAAATCATCACTGGAGAGCGAGGTTGCGCGCCTGAAGAGGGAGTTGGCGGCCGCGCAGGCCGATAGAGATGAGGCCTTGGCGACGGCGGCGTCCAGCCAGGAAGCACTTGGTGCTGCGCAGGCGGAGAAAGAAAAAATTTTGGCGGCAGCAGCGTCTGATAAGGAGGAGCTAAAAAAGACTAAAGAAACTGTTGAGTTATTAAACTCCCAGGTTCCTGTCCTCGAGACGTCTGTTGCTGGCCTCGCGCAGGATCGCCAATGGCTGGTGTCACAGGGCATGACTCGCTGCGCTTTGGCGATGAAATATTCCGCCGAGTTTCAGGCCCTTGTGATGGACTGCAATGCCGCCGCGCGCTTGGTGGGCCGAGCTGAAGGGTTTACGGATGGGTATGAATATGGCATGCTGAAGAAGAACCCATCCGAGTACCCTTACAAGAGCGACGCGGCCTGCGCGGACATGGCCGCGGTGGGGGAAAAGTATATGAATACTCCCATCCCCATCCTTATGCAGGTACCTTGACCTTAATGAGTTTTACTTGACTAATTTTTCCAAGTGTTTTGTACTCAATACTTTTCTAATGATTTGCAGATAGCTGCGCTTGCTGACCAGCCCGACCTCGGCGCGCTAAAGAAGTTGCTCGATGAATGCGAGAGGGCTGGTAGCGATGATGGTGGCGCGGGGGATGTTGCCCCTGCCAGCGGCTCTGGCGCTGCGAAAGAACCTGCTCCTGACACCGTCGTGATAGAAGACTCCAATGAGGAGGAAGAACTTGACTATGGTCAGTTCGGAGATGAGGAGCAGGCCGCGCCAGATGCTGCGGGAGATGATGAGGGTGATGAAGTGGCTGACGTCGACGTGGAGACTTGAGAAGCCCTTCATGAAATTTCATAATTTTTTTTTTTTATATTTGTAATTTGTAACTCATCATACTTGTAAATTTCAATGCTATGGAATGAAACTTGTTTTCTCTTTTTTACATCTTGCGCATTTCCAATCATCTCTTCATGTTTGCTTGTATAGATATAAGATATGCTTGCACGTTAAAATAAGAACAAGGTTGTAAGGAAATTATTCACTTAACCATAGTCCTATTTTGTAAGTGGTTTCGCAGTATCTTGTTTATGCTGACATGCGCGATAACTTTTCACAATTCCTTTTTCGCGCGTCGTTGTCGCGCGGTTTTTATATGGAAGTATGAGTTTTAGCCATTACATGTCAGCATGTGTTACTCAGATACCCACTATGATTCCGAGCGCGACCTCGACCTGAGACCTTAACAACTATGATATGGCATGTACTTTGCCTTAGTTGTGTTTAAGGATTTTTATGATCAGGCTGCGCGGGATGTAAGATGGATGTTTGTGAGTGTTTTGAGCTAAGGCGCTTTGTTTTGGGCTAAGGCCCTGACGTTTTAGAGTTAAGACTCATTAACGTGTTTGAGCTAAGGCTCGTAGGTTTGGGCTAAGGCCCTGACGTTTTAGAGTTAAGACTCGTTAACGCGTTTGAGCTAAGGCTCGCGCATGTATGTTTTACTTCGTTTTATTTTGTTTTGAAGTCAATATAGTGTTGTCATATTGCTCCAAATTAATAAAGGAAGTGTGAAACATGTATGCTTTGGTAATAGAACAAATATTGAAAGATTGTGCGAATCATCATTCATGATGGCTTAAAAGCCTTGATTACATATTTGAATTTTTACATGAAGCATTTTCTAAGCTGTGCCGCATTCCACGCGCGCGGTATCTTTTTTCCATTCAAATCTTTTAAAGTGTACGCGCCTTTCCCCAAATCTTCTGAAATTTGATAAGGTCCCTCCCAATTGGGAGACATTTTTCCTGGGGGTATCGCGCGGCTAGCTTCATTGTTTCGAAGGACAAAATCATTTTTCTTGAAGTGGCATTCTTTAACGCGCTGATTATAATATTTTTCCAGCTTTTTCTTGTATTTGGCTTCATTGATGATAGCCGCTTCTCTGCGCCCTTCAAGCAAGTTGAGGTCCAATCTTCTTTCGCGCTCGTTATCAGTCTTGCTCATCATGAGTACCCTATGGGATGGGCATCCAATTTCTGCTGGGATCATAGCCTCTGTCCCATAGGTTAGGCTGAACGGGGATTCGCCATTGCTAGTTTTGCTTAATGTCCTGTGCGCCCACAGGACATTAGGTAACTCTTCAACCCAAGAATGGGATTCTCCCTCCAACCTTTTCTTCAGCCCATTTAACAAACTTTGATTCGCGCGCTCCACTTGGCCATTCCCCTGAGGGTGGTAGACCGAAGTGAAGATTTGGTTGATGTGCAATTCTTTTAGCCAGCTGGATATCTTCCTGTCAGTGAATTGTTTGCCATTGTCGCTCACAATTTCCATAGGAAGGCCAAAACGGCAAATGATGTGGCTCCAGATAAATTGCCTCATCGCCTCAGCTGTGATTTTTGCTAGTGGCTTGGCCTCAACCCATTTTGTGAAATAATCTATTGCCACTACCAAAAATTTCACACGCCCTTGCGCTTGCGGCAGGGGCCCCACAATATCAATGGCCCATTTGTGGAAAGGCCATGCGGAGGTCACTGGAATCAGGTTGTTCTTTGGCCGCATGGTGTTTGGCGCGTGGCTCTGACATGCCTTGCATTTTTGGATTTCTTTTAGCGCATCCAAGTACATGCCTGGCCAATAGTAGCCTGCGCTCATTGCCTTGGCAACCACCATGCGCGGGCCAGCGTGTATTCCGCAGATTCCTTCGTGAATCTCCCTAATCACATAGCTTGCGTCTTCAGCATCCAGGCATTTCATGAGCGGTCCAAGATAAGAGCGTCGATATAATGTACCCTCAAGTAGTTCATAGTTCTGCGCCTTGTGTCTTATCCTCCTCGCCTGCGCGCGATCGTCCGGTAACTTCCCCTCCTTCAGGAATTCCATTATTGGGGTTATCCAGGATGAAGGGGTTGTATGAATTACAAGGACCGATTGCGTTTGCACTGACGGGCTGCTCATTACTTCCACCCTGACATCTTTGCCAAAGTGATCAAAATTAGTTGACGCCATTTTACTCAACGCGTCAGCGGACTTGTTTTCGCTGCGCGAGATGTGTATGATTCTGAAGAAGTCAAACTGCTCAACAAGCTTTTTTGCCTGCTCTAGATATAGAGGCATTGTGTTCTCCTTGGCGTCATATAGGCCGTTGACCTGAGCAGCTACCAAGTAAGAATCAACATGTGCCTCTAGCCTTTTAACTCCAAACTTGCGCGCAATGCGCAGTCCAGCCAGCAGGGCTTCATACTCAGCCTCATTGTTGGTACTCTTGAAGTCCAACCTAATAGCATAAGTATATTCATGATTATCAGGGTCCACCAGTTTGAGGCCTGCGCCGGACCCTTCGCTGTTGGAGGCTCCATCAGTGAATAGCCTCCAAACATCTTCTTCACCACTTGCTCGCGGAGGGTCTACCTCGCGCTGAGCTTCTTCAATCTTTCCCTCTGGGATTTCCGTGATGAAATCCGCTAAAACTTGACCCTTTATTGCTGGACGGGGCTTATAGGTGATCGTGTGTTCACCTAATTCCAGCGCCCACTTTGTCAGCCTTCCGGATAGCGCAGGACGTCGCAAGACTTGCTGGATGTTGTAACCAGTCAGAACTTCAATAGGATGACCATTGAAGTATCTATGGAGCTTGCGCGACGCGTGTGTTAATGACAAAACTAACTTTTCCATGATGGAATAGCGCGTCTCAGGGTCTGTGAGCACCCGACTCACATAGTATATTGGCGTTTGGATCCCCTTGCGATCCACCAATAATACTGCGCCGATGGCGCGATCTCCAGCTGACAAGTACAATGTAAGGGTTTCGCCAGGAAGTGGAGCTGTGAGCGCGGGCAGCTTTATGAGACATTCTTTTATCTCAGTGAAAGCTTGCTCAGCCTCAGGCGTCCACTTGAATTGGCTCTTCTTCAAGCAGTTCCTCAAAGTGTTAACGAATGGAGTAGATTTGCTGGCGTGGTTCGCTAGGAACCTGTTGATTGACACCAGTCTACCATTCAGCTTCTGAACCTCTTTCATGGTGGATGGTGAAGGCATGTCAAGGATGGCTTCCACCTTTTCAGGGTTCACCTTGAAACCATCCTTAGTGACCATTACACCAAGAAATCTCCCCTCTTCCGCGCCAAAAGTACATTTGCTCGGGTTGAGCTTCATGTTAACTTCCGTTAGGCGCTGAAGAGTTTCCTCGATGTCTTTGAGCATTTGTCTCTCCTCCCTGCTCTTGATCACCAAATCATCAACGTAGACTTCTAGATTTCTTCCGATTTGTTCACTGAAAACCGAATCCATAAGTCTCTGATAGGTTGCGCCTGCATTCTTTAAACCAAAGGGCATTTTTGTGTAACAAAAAACACCCTTGTCGGTTCTGAAGGCAGTCTTGTCTTCGTCCTGTGGTGCCATTTGAATCTGGTGATAGCCTTTGTAGGCATCCAGGAAACATTTGAGCTTGAATGGCGCCACGGAGTCCACCTTTGCGTCGATGTTTGGGAGGGGGTAACAGTCTTTCGGACATGCTTTGTTGAGGTCCTTGAAGTCAATACACATCCTCCATGACCCGTTGCTTTTCTTTACCATCACAGGATTGGCTACCCACGTCTGGTATCGGATCGGGCGGATGATGTTTGCGCGCAACAGGTCCTCCACTTGCTCATTCATGGCCTTCGCCTTTTCATCCCCCATGATTCTCTTTTTCTGAGCAATTGGCTCTACCGACTTGAACGTGTTAAGAGAATGTTGCGCCAAGTCTCGCGGGACCCCCGTCATATCGGAGTGTTGCCACGCGAAAACCGACGTGTATTTTGTGAGCAACCTTTTCATTCTCAATCTCGTTTCGTCTGAAATGGTAGCGCCAATTGTGACCGTTTGCTCTGGGAATTTTGGGTTTAAAATCCACTTCTCTGGCGCATTGTCCGCCATTGGAAGTTTCATTCTCCCTTCCCGCGGCGTGCTTGTCACTGCGCACAAATGATCGCGGTAAACAAATGTTACACCTGTTGGTGTAGGGAACCCCAATGCGCCGTGCGCTGGCGACGGTACAGCATTAAATTGGGCAATCGTTCCCCTACCCAGGATCATATTGTGGCATGACGTGGTGGGCAAGACCAAGAAGTTGACAACTTCTGCTCGCTTGTGCTCATCATCCCCCATAGTTAGTTCAAATTGAATCTGGCCTAGAGGATGGATGATTTCATTTGAAACACCACAGATTGGTGCGTTCACAATTTCGAGCCGCGCTTGGTCTGCCGGGTCTAACTTTCTGAAACATTGCTCATACATAATGTCAGATTCGCTTCCAGTGTCCACCAGGACTTTTGACACTTCGTAATGAGCAATGTGTGTGGTAATGACGAGAGGACTGCTTATCGAAGGGCCTCCCCTGATTCTTGGGAAGATGACTTGCTGCTCGCGCCAATCCCCGTGGATTTGCGCGCTTCTCTTTTTTGACGTCTGCCCTTGTCGTCTCCCCTCAGCCACACAGATTCTTTTGTATTTCTTACTGGCAGAGGCTCCTTCCGGTTGCTCGTCTTCTATTCTTTGGTTTTTCACCAAGTGAGCCAGCCTGCCTGATTTTACATCCTTCTCGATCGCATCCTTTAAATGATGGCATGCGTCGGTGTTGTGGCCCGGGGACCTGTGAAATTCACAATATTTGCCACTGTTTTGCGGTCCCTTGTAGTGTAGCTGCTTGGGGGGCTTGAATTGGACATTCTCAGTACTTAACACCTGTGAAGGTGTTTTAGTGAGGGGTGTCCATATTCTTGGCAGAGGTCTGCTAGGATCTCTGCCGCCCTCCCTCTTGTCACCCTCCCCGCGATTACGAATTTCTTTTTGGGGCTGGGGTGAGCTTGGTAGCGCTTGTTTTTCCGCGGAAGAAAAACTTGTTGGCTGCAACCTGGACCATACAGAGTTCTGTTTGGCCCTCTTCTCTTTGCTGCGCGGTGATTCAGCCTGATGCGCTCTTTCTCTTGCCCTATCTTGGGCAATCTGTTTCTCATTTCTCGCGAAAACTCGCGATGCCTCCATTAACTTGGCCCACGTGGTGGGCATACCATCTTTGCTTACGAGAGCCCGGCAGAGTTGATCACTGCGCGCGCCTTGTATAAAGGCGACGCGCAGGAGCTGCTCAGTTATACCCCCGATTGCCAGGGATTCCTGATTGAAACGAGTGATGTAATCTTCAATCGTTTCATCATTCCTGCGTATGCAGTGCATGATGTCATCAGGATCGCGCGTGTGCCTGCGCTGCTGTACGAAGTGGGCTTGGAACTTTTCTAATAGTTCCTCGAACCCATCAATTTGCCCTGTCGGCAAACTCTCGAACCATACCCGCGCTGCGCCCGTGAGGCAGCGAGCAAACATATGACACCATGTTGGCATCGTCCAGCTCTCTAGGTTTCCCGTGTTATAGAAACCTTGCAAAAAGTCATCTGGATCTGTTGTGCCATCATATTTGCCCAGACCACTTGGCATCTTGGTCTTGTGCTGGATGGGAGCCTGCGCGATGCGCGCAGTAAACTTTGAGTGTTTTACCAGGATGGCTGGTCTGTAGGGCGTGGTTACGTCCACTTGCCCTCTGACCGGTGGGCTGTACGGCATGTGCAGATCCAGATCTGCTCTGGCTCCAGGCGCCATGTTCATAGGCGCGCGGAGCTGTGAGCCTCCTGCATGAGTATCCCGTGTCTTCCTCATGCTATGCACTTCTTCATCACTGAACTCAGTGTGTGCAGTGTGAACAGAATGTCCTTCTTCCGGCGCGCGCGGCCTTTTTGTAGTCTGCTTATCAAAAGCTTGCCTTTGTGTTTGGTCGGCTAGCTTCTTCTGCTTGACCGTTTCATTGTACTTTTCCATCAGACGCCGCTGCTCGTTTATGAGCCATTCATTTGGATCATTTGTTTCTTCTTCTGGACCCATTGGTCCTTTCAGTTTCGCGCCGGCCATATTTTGTAACGTGAGATCGTCTGGAGGAGTTTCAGTCTGGCCGTGAGGGGTTGTGACGACGGGACGGTTGCTGGTGGTACGCGTAGAATCACGCGGAACCCTCAGAACCTGCTGTCCGTCGTTAACACCCTCACGTTCAATATCCTCCAGAGCTTGATCAACGTTACGAACTCCAGAAACCATGGTGATTGATTTTTTTTTTTATAGATCTGATGAGATCTGATTGCCGTTTGTAACAGTGGATGGCGCCAATGAAGAAACGTGGATCTACTCGCTGGTAGCAGATCTACTTTCCTCGGGTGTGATTATACTATTTCACCGATGGTTCTTCTGGATCTGTGTTCTTCCACCTACAAAATGAACAGCGCCGTTACTTACCCCTCAGAAAGGGACAGAGGGGTCCTCTTTGGGGTAACCCTCCGGCGTGAGAATCAGTATATTGTGGAGAAGATGATAATGTGTGTAAGGGAATCTCAAGAGTATTGCTTAATAGCTCAATACCCTCTGATTGTGAGACTGTGTTTTTATGTAACTGACTGTGAGTGAATTCAATATGATTGAATGTGAATATCACTGCCTGTAACTGTCAATGATTGAGTATGAATGTGTCATCAAAGTGGAGTTGATGCTGTATTTATAGTGCTAGGGTTACCACCGGTTGGGCTCAACCTCGTTGGCTTCCTCCAATCGCACTGCGCCACGTGTCCTCTGGGACACCTGGCGCTTTCTCGTTGGTTGTAATCACGTGGCAACACATGTGTCATGCTGAGTTGTCGACCTTTCATTTGGCAGCTGTCAACATCAGCATATTCTTACTCCTTAAAAAGATGCCTTCTGGAAGGTTGTCTGACGTGCACAATCAAGGTTGCCCTAATCCTGATTTGGATAAGGACGAGGTTGATTATGCGCACGTGTGATATGCGCCCATCCTGAGGATGCGCGAGGTCTTCTCTTTATTCTCACGCGCAGATATTTCATGCGCAGATGTGATATGCACGAGCATGTGATATGCGCCGCGCGCTGATGCGCTGCGCGCATATGTGATGCGCGAGCATATGTGTGCCTGGGCAGATGTGATATGCACGAGCATGTGATATGCGCCGCGCGCTGATGCGCCGCGCGCATATGTGATGCGCGAGCATATGTGTGCCTGGGCATATGATGCCTGAGCATGTTTTGTATGCGCCATGCGCATAGGTTTTGGCTTTGTGCCTTCATAATGTCTTTATCTTGTGGGTTGACCCGCCTTGCTCGGTGTTGAGGCGGGTACATACCTCTTCAATATCAACTAATAAATATTTTTACTAATGTGAAAAAATAGCAATGTTTTTATCCTTAGCTGGTCCTTATAAATGTTCTATTGCATACATACAGCAGCTTATGCCCTATTATAATATTTATACAAGCTCATATACATTAGTTTATGTTATATTGATAGAGACTTTGCGTTTAATACGGGTTTCTTGAAATAACTTTTACGTTTTCACATAACCATTGTCTATGGTAAATAATCAAAGTAGTGTACTACTGGTCCTAAATCACTTCATGTTTTTTTGTGTGTTGCATAGTTTGTTAAAAGAAGAAGAAGAATGAGTGGTAGTCTGTTGATGGTCAGAAGGATCATATCTCGATCTTGATTTCGTTGAACGGAAGACTACATCGAAAGCATGCATATCTAAGTTCATTTTCAGTCATATTAGTTTGATCGATAAATTTCCACTTTAATTCTTAATTCTGAAGTTTAAATTTTGTTTCTGACACTCTTTGATTTACATTTTTTTCTGTTATTTTTTTTCTTAACTTGAAAGAGTATCTTAATCTTTTTAGCTTAGGTAAAAGGTAATAATGTACGGTACAATCCCTTAATTCATATACTACATAAAAATAAGTATTTCAAAAATTTTAATATTTTATTATGTAAAATAAATATTCTATCTATCCTTTTTAGGGTTTGTCATGTTTACATTTGCCCTAATGACACAATACCCCTTAAACTTTTTGGCAAATTACATGTATGTCCCATAAACTTTGGAATACATAATATTATTATTTCTTTGAGACTTCGGGTTGTTACAAGTTGATTTACTCATGGTCGATCAATGAGTTATCAAACCACCACTCTTTGTATTTTGACTTATAAATGGGCATTGAACATAATATCATGTGCTAAGATATTTCACTCAGAATATTCCTACTTGTTCATCAGGCGGATGATCAACTACGCATACTCAAGGCACCATACCGTACATTATTTGATAAAACGTGTAGAATTTCAGCCTTTTGTCTGAATCTTTTAAGAACGGCTACGTAAACAAATCCACTAACTAGTGATGATTTTGTGGATAGTGCCAAAGAGAATATGTTCACTTCAAAACACATGAATATGTCAATTTCAAAATTACATTCTAATCCGGTTTGTATTTCAAGATGAGTTATTTTCCTTTGCTAAATAACGAGCCAGAAAGAACATATTCTCCCATTATTATTTCATTTGATTTTATCACGTGGTTCTTATCATTTCCTTAAACATTCACGTATTAGTTTCCTTTTCTATTTTTCTTTTTTAATGATAGCAACATGCATCAATTCTAGATTCTAACAACTATGAGCTTTGTTTTTTATATAAGGAAAAATGAATTTTATTAATCATGTCTTTTGAGAAATACCGATAATAATCTCATCTTAGAAAATTGTTGATATTTGTCTTACAGGTCATACTATTTGTTTTTATTGGACCACTGTTAAAAAAAACTTAACTCTGTTAAGTTTTTTTCTAACTTTAAACTGATGTTTTAGAGCTTTTGATTGAAAGGAGAATACAAGTCGATTTATGTAAAACCTATCTCGAAATGAAGCTCCAAATGGCATGATTTTTGTTTATTGGAAGTTTAAACACCCAAACTAAAGCACAATATCGTCGTTTAGAGAACCATTTCGAGAAAAGTTTTACATCAATTGATTCGTATCAGCCTTTTGATCAAAAGCCCTAAAACATCATTTTGAAATCCGGAAAAAACTTAGCGGGGTTACGTTTATTTTAATGGAAGTCCATTAAAAACAGATAGTGTGAAAAGTGAAACCAGTACTATATTTTTCATAGATGAGATTTTATCAGCCAACCTAAAAAGTTTGAGATTAATAAATTCCAAAACCTAAAAAATTTGAGATTAATAAATTCCAATTGTCCTTTAAATAACAACAAACTGTTTATATAAATAAATAATCATTTTGACCTTGATCATGGATGATTCTATTCTATTTGATCAAATGAAGAAAATATATAAAAAAAAAATCGCCCAAAAAGCAAACGACAAAAATAATTTGTTAAGTGTATGAATAATTAAATAAATTTTAAAATAAAAAAAGTATAGTTATTTCGTCGGATTGTGGGTGTTGAAAGCCATTATGGGCAATATATTTATTTATTTAGACGAAAAAGGGATAGAGAAAAGCAAATCTAAATAATTGATTTCAATAATTGAACACATATTTTGGGATTTCAGCTTTTAAGTTTTAACAACCATTTTATTTTGTCTCGTAATTTTTTTTACAAGTGGAAGTTCAATACCAAGATATGGATGATTTTCTTCTATTTATTTAGTTCTATTCATTTTTATGTAAACACGTTACAAGTGGGATTGCACAAAGCGGTTTGTAACCATAAACCACTTCAGGTTGGAACCGATTCAATTCAGAGTTAAGTTGTCAATTTGTATTGGTTAACTGGTTTTCTTGTGCACAACAAATTAAGAGTACAAGAAGTTGGTGTAGGAAAAGAGGCCGGGTGGTCGGTACCACTCGAATTTAAGTAGGATCAACTTTTATTTCTTTTTAAAGTAAATTTCTTTTTAATTTCCAGGGCTTGAACCGAAGATTAACATTTCGGTGTTTTAAAGATTTTATCCGCTGCTAGGCTACCAACCCTAGAATGATCAACTTTGATCTTCCAGGCCACTACCAGATATTGTCACTTTAAATTATTTTATTATCAAGCATGTTTTAAATGATTGTACACTATGCATCTAAAGTTGTACAATTTTTTTGTTTATGAAGCTGTACCCAATTGAGTTTCAATTTATAATATTTGTATTTTGTATATCTTTTTTAATTAGAAATTTTTAAAGCTTTTAAAATTAGTTTTTTTTATTTAACTTATATGTATATATTAAATTAATTTTTATAATTTTATATTCATTTTAAATTTCATTAACCTACAATTTTATTAGTGCATTAATTCAAATTGCTACATGCATTATTGTTATTAAACTCATTAACTAATATTAGTCTATTTGTTTTACTTAATAAGTTGAAAATTGTTAGGAATAAAAAAAAAAACAATGTTCCACGGGTTTAGGGGTGTGCTTGTTTAAGCCAATGATCTTTTAGATTCCTAATCCACTTCAAGAGAGAAGTGACAGAAAAAATTGATGTAATGCTAACATAGAAAAAAGGGTTATGGATGGAACGGACAAGCGAGCTTCTTAAATATCGAACGATTTACTCAAACTCACTCGATCGGATTGGTGGTATTTTTATTACTGGAAGATGATGCGATAACTTCTTTTTCTATTACTTGTAAAATGAAATATGAACGTGACATAATTAGGTTAATTTTGGAAATCAATATGGTGATAGAGAAACACAAAAAGAACCCAACAATGGTTTGGTGGGAATCAAAAGCAACAATCACTATACCATAACTTAGCATATACTACCAACCCCACATTATCCTCATCTTTTTTTATTTAACCTTGCAATTTATTGTTTGCAACATAATTATAATCAACTAATTTGAGTCCACCATGTGTTACGGGGTTTGTTTAGTTTTTTGTTTTTAATCGTTTTGGTATTTTATATTTTGTAATAATTTGTTTTATCTTTTAACGTAGTTTTGTTTTGATTTAATACGTATATATATTAGTTTGTTACGTTCATTATATATTTAACATTTGGCCTCTTTCAGTTGAGATGTGCAAGTTTTCTATATTTTTAAAGAACGAACATAAACGAACATGAACATGTTGATTTTTTTAAATGAACAAATATGAACACATATATTTGTCTTATGAAAAAGGGACGGTTGATGTAGGTGACGATGAAAGGGGCAGTTGATGTAGGTGGATGGTGGTTGATGCATGAGCGGGGAGTTTGAATATGGTGGATGATAATCGAAAGTTAACCGATGATGTAGAGGATAGACAGTCGACGGAGAATATGCAAATTAAAGAGAGAAATTAAATTAGGGTTTGATGTTGATAGTGTTTTACAAATAATGAGATGTCATTACCTACTTAAGGGTTATCTGGGTTTGGTGAGACCCATGACATGCGAAAATTATTGTTTGATGATTAATGGGCCATTTCACAAATAAATAAGATTTTATAACCTGTTTAAGTGCTATCCGGGTTTGGTGAGACCCATTACCCGTAAAAATTATTGTTTGATTATGAAATAGTTTCACAAATAAATGAACTTAAAGTATTCTCGCATAAAGTTCAAATTGCCAAAAGAAATTCATAGAGGATTGGTGAATGTTTATAGTGTTTGCTATCTTTAGGGGCTTATTTGTAATTAGTCTAATATAGGATTAGACTATTATAAATAGAAAGATATTGTTAGGGTTTTAGGTAGCACAGCAATAGAAAGATTTGGGGTTTTAGTTGTGTTCATCTATTTAAATCAATGCAATGGGTTTATTGATATAAAGGTGTGACAACAATATTTAGTTTATAGTCATAGAGGATTTACTAGGGAAAAGTAATCACTAGCATGATTTTACAAACAAAAGCAAGATTTATGAAATAAAATATGAAATTAGTAGAAAACAAAAAGTAAGAAACCATGAAAAGCAATAAAAAGTATAAGCATAAAATAATAGTAAAGGATCATTGCCAAAATCAACATCTTTTCCATGCTTAATATTCCACTTATGTACTAATTATTCATATTCAATTCTCTACACATCTTTTCACACATATAAAATATATACCAACCCAATAAGTCTAAATGCATATGCATATATATACATGCACTTACATCCAAACAAGGCAAAGGGTGGTTTCTGATACAGCTTCTGCTACTTGTTTTAGGAAGCTTCAACTAAAAGATGAGTTCTCCGACTAAGTCGCCGGTGAAGAAGTCGATAACGATAATATTCCGGTATGCGGATTGGTTCGACAAGTTGCTCATATTGTTGGGCACACTTGGAGCCATTGGAGATGGAATGTCTACAAATGTTTTACTACTTTTTGTTAGTAGACTTTTTAACCATTTGGGTTATGGCAGAAGTGTTCAAAAGAATCAAGACAACTTCATGGATGAAATCTCAAAGGTTAGCATGCATTTTATTCAACAACATATTATTCATTTATTTGTCTTCTAAAATGTTTACAATGGTGGCGAATTAATCTACAAACTGATTATAATTTCTCATTTTACAATTCTTTATTATAATTTAGTATTCTTAGTGTGTGTGTATATATATGGTGATGGCATATTCCGTCGCAAATGATTTTTTTTGTTGGGGTGGTAATTCCTGACAAGGCCTAAAACTGTACTTGAAAATAATCGGGTCCTGGCTGTAATATCTAGCATGTTTAATATGATTGTGCTAAGGTCATGTTCCAGTTGACCAGTTTAACCTGATTAATTAAACGGGTTGTGTAGAGCTGACTTGTTTAATCCATTTCATTTGTTTTTCTTTTGTGTTTGTACAGTGTAGCTTAGCTTTTGTGTACATTGGATTAGGAGTTATGGTGATGGCTTTTATGGGTAAACTTCTCTCTTTTCTTTATGTTTTATTTTGTTATATAAACACACAAAACCAATAGTGAGATTTGGTTTTCGTTCTTATGGAATTATCGTTTACAGAGGGGTATTGCTGGAGTAAAATAAGCGAACGACAAGTTTTGAAGATCCGATACAAGTATTTGGAGGCTATTTTGAGACAAGAAGTCGGTTTCTTTGATTCACAAGAAGCAACAACTTCGGAAATCATCAATAGCATCTCCAAAGACACCTCCCTCCTACAAGAAGTTCTTAGTGAAAAGGTAAAAAGTAAAAACACTCGATTTCTTATAAACATGTTACTTCTGTTGTATTTATCTCAAAAGGGTCAAATAAAAATTTTACCTAAGACTGCTCTAGTCATCTCGAAGCGTCAAATGAGCCGAAAGGTCAAACATGTTAAAGCCATCCAAAGTCTATTTTTAACGCATTTGTTTTAATTCGTTATAGTTAAAGACTCAAATTAGTTATTTATTAAATTTTAATAAAAGTAAGTGTTTTCATGTCAACCCGGCCCGGCCCGGCCCTGCCCATTAAATAAACATCATGCTAATGTTTTGTTTCACCATGTATAGGTGCCAAAATTCTTGATGCACACATCTGTGTTCTTATCAGGACTAGCATTTTGCACATACTTCTCATGTAGAATGTCGCTCGTAGCATTCCCGACGCTAATCTTTTTGATAATCCCGGGGCTAGTTTATGGAAAATACCTCTTGCATTTATCGAAAAAGTCGTTCCAAGAATACAGCAAGGCGAACAGTATCGTGGAACAAGCTCTTGCTTCTATAAAAAACCGTCTATTCATTCACGGCTGAGAAGACAATTGTCAACAAGTACTCAACGATATTGGACCGCACAACCGAAATGGGCTTGAAGCAAGGCATTGCTAAAGGCCTTGCAGTTGGGAGTACCGGGCTTTCTTTTGCGATATGGGCTTTGATCGCTTGGTATGGGAGCCGGCTTGTTATGTATAAAGGCGAAAGCGGAGGGCGCATTTACTCAGCCGGGCTTTCTTTCATTTTGGGTGGATTGTAAGCACCTTCACTAAAAATCTTTCTTACTAAACATTTCACTATACGGGCCGGTTCGGTACGTTTGTGGGCTAATATTGAACATATAACCAATACTGCAGCTTTAAGATTTTTATAACCTATGTGGTTCATTCGGGTTAACTCGCTTTGAATAAGTGCGGAACTGCGAATTCAAGTTAATTTTAATTAATAAATCAAATTATATTTGATTAAAAATATTAAGAATTCTTTTAACTTTTAGAGTATAAAAAGCTAATATGTTTTTATAAATAATAAAAAAATAAAACTAATATATCATACTTAAAAGAATATATATAATAAATCTTCTGACAGATAATATTATTAAAAAAAAAATAATGATTGGTTTTAATGTCGAATTTAGGTTAATTCGGTTATTTATATACATATAACCGTAACCGAACGATAAAACTGAATCGGTTTCTTAAAGGTTTTTTCAATTATATTTTGATTATTCGAGTTTCTGCTCACCCTTATATTTTAGTCAACACAACCCGACCCGTATAATCCAACTGACTGCGCATTTTGAAACATTTATCTACAGATCTCTTGGTATGGCACTACCAGAACTGAACCACTTCACAGATGCATCAGTAGCAGCATCAAGAATATTCCACAGGATCGACCGAGTCCCAGAAATCGACGGTCATGAAAGCAACGGGCTTATACCAGAAACGATCAACGGTCAGATAGAATTCGAAAACATTGAGTTCACATATCCATCAAGGCCAAAATGCATTATTCTGAAAGACTTTAACTTGAAAATAGAGGCGGGAAACACCGTTGCACTTGTGGGTGCGAGTGGGAGCGGTAAGTCAACTGCCATTGCTTTAGTTCAAAGGTTTTATGATGCAGACCGCGGTGTTATTAGGGTTGACGGGTTGGATATTAAGAAACTGCAGTTGAAGTGGTTGAGAACACAAATGGGATTGGTTAGCCAAGAACACGCGTTGTTTGGGACGTCGATAAAGGAGAATATTATGTTTGGAAAGATTGATGCAACGATGGAGGAAGTAATCGCGGCTGCAACGGCTGCTAATGCTCATAACTTCATCCGCCAGCTTCCGGAGGGATACGAAACAAAGGTACACTTGTTTGAACTGCACTTTTTCATGAAGCTAACAATAAGTCCACTAGTGAAGTGTTCGAGATCAGCTCGCTAAAAGCTTGAATGCCCGAGTTCTAGCCTAAAAACAAGCATATTTAGTAAACGAGCATGAGCTGAAGATTCACTTATTGAGCTCGAGTTGGCTTGCGAGTCTAAATGACTATTATTTAATATAAATATATATTAAATGCTATGCAGTCGATATCGCCGATATATCACCGATATATCAGTGATATATCGGTTATCGGTTCCTTGGCGAAATATCAGTCAAAATATCGGTCAGAATATCGGTATCGATAATATCAGTGATATTGACCGATATTTGACCGATATTGGACTGATATTCAACTGATATATCACCGATATTCGACTTATATATCACCGATATTCCCGATATCAGTGTTTTAAGTCTTAATTATCAACTTTTAGTGTTCAATGTTAGTGTTTTAAGTCTTAATTAATTTTTACTTGTCACAATTATTAGTGTTTTGCAATTTGCAAAAGGTTAATTTGTTATTTAAATGTGTTGGGATCCGGGAAAAATAAAATTAACGTACTAAACATACAAATAACTAGAGTAATTACAGTTTTGAACTAGAGTAATTATGTTATAAAAAAAAACAATTGTGTAATAATAATTACTTTAGTTATTTGTACGCTTCTCACGATAAAAGTCATTTTTATTTGATCCAAACCCATATTAAATAACTATTATTATATATAAAATATATTAAGAATAACTAAATTTTATATATTAGGTTATATATAAGCATTATAAATATAAACATACACAAATTATTTAATAAATAATAAACGAGCAGAGCTTGAACTTGAAAAACTACTCATATTGATCCGATACCATAACCCGTCTTGCCGCACTATTAATGAGTTTTTTTTTTATTTTGAAGGTTGGCGAACGAGGAGCGCTTTTATCAGGTGGACAAAAACAACGGATAGCTATCGCTCGTGCGATCATTAAGAACCCCGTGATCCTTCTACTAGACGAAGCTACAAGTGCACTCGACTCAGAATCAGAAAAGCTTGTTCAAACCGCACTTGATCAAGCATCAATGGGAAGAACAACAATGGTTGTTGCGCATAAGCTCGCCACAGTACGAAATGCAGATGTCATTGCAGTTATGAGTGAAGGTAGTGTAATCGAACAAGGCTCGCATAACGACTTGATTAATAGCAACACGGGTCATTATGCGCGGTTAGTTAAACTTCAAAGGCAGTTTAGCTCGTTTAAGGAGCCCGAAAATAATACACCGTTGGCGGTAAGGAGTAGTGCTTCAAGATTAAGCACTTCTAAGTCGAGCCCGGCTTTGTTTGACTCACCAATGATAGGTAACGAGTCGCCCTCGTTATCATCTTCGAACCACCCCCCACCATCGTTTTCTCGGCTCGTTTTGCTAAACTTGCCAGAATGGCGGCAAGGGGTGGTCGGTAGCCTGGCTGCAGCCACGTTTGGGGTGGTGCAGCCAGTATACGCATTGACGATCGGTGGGATGATTTCGGCTTTCTTTGTATCGAATCATGAAGAGATGAACGTGCGAATCAGAAATTATTCGATAATATTTTGTTCGCTTGCGGTCATATCGATTTTGGTTAATCTTATACAACATTATAACTTTGCTTACATGGGTGAACAATTAACAAAAAGGATAAGACTAAAAATGCTTGAAAAAATCTTAACTTTTGAACCGGCTTGGTTCGACGACGAGCATAATGCAAGTGGTGCGTTGTGTTCAAGGCTAAGTAACGAGGCTTCGATGGTCAAGTCACTTGTGGCGGACCGGATGTCGTTACTAATCCAAACGGGGTCGGGTGTGTTAATAGCTATGGTTATGGGACTAGTGGTAGCTTGGAAGCTAGCACTAGTTATGATCGCGGTCCAACCGCTCACGATTCTATGTTTCTACGCAAGAAAAGTGTTGTTGTCGACAATGTCGGCTAACTTTATCAAGTACCAAAACCAAAGTACTCAGATTGCAGTCGAGGCGGTTTATAACCATAGAATCGTGACGTCGTTTGGGAGTTTAGGCATTGTGCTTCAAATATTTGATAAGGCGCAAGATGGGCCGAGACGAGAGGCGAGAAAGAAGGCGTGGTTAGCGGGTATAGGGATCGGGTTGGCGCAAGGGCTAACTTTTATTTGTTGGGCTTTGGATTTTTGGTATGGTGGGAAGTTGGTTGATGCCGGTGAGATATCTGCAGGGGATGTGTTCAAGACTTTCTTTATATTAATAAGTACTGGTAAAGTTATAGCTGATGCTGGAAGTATGACTTCGGATATTGCGAAAGGGTCTACGGCTGTTGCGTCGGTTTTCTCCATTTTCGATCGTCAGTCGCTCATCTCGAGCAATGTTCATGTAAGTAACCAGTAAATCACTAAATTTTTCATGGGTCAGTTTTGAATCGATAACCCAACACGAAATTTTTCGTGGGTCAGTTTCGAATCAAACCCATTTAACTAAACGGGCCAGGTTTGGGTCAACTTGATGGGTTTCTTGGTTGACCCGTTTAACATATTTATTTCTTATTATAAAAATGTAAGTGTTATATATAAACATGTATTTTTTGTTGTAAAATGTAAATTTTAAGTATTAATATGTGAATTCAATAAAAAAAAATCTTTTGAGACAACAGGGCAATGTTCGAGTCAACACATGAATATGCGTGTCATGCTCGGGTTCACGTGTCATTCACGACTTTCAGATTCGGGTCGTGTCGGTTTCGTGCCAAGTTGAACATGCAACTTGCGAACACGGCCCATTTAACACCCCTACTTGTGTGCAAACCGTTTTAAACGAACAAATAAAATGTGTTCACGTTTGTTCTTTTATTAATTAACAAACAGAAATGAACGAACGAAGCATGTGTTTATGATCATTCTAGTAATTAAACGAACAAAAAATCTTGTTCATGATCGTTTGTTTATTAAAGAAACGATCACGAATATAAATGCACAAACGAAACATGTGTTTATCTTCGTTCATTTAATTTAATTAAACCAACAAACATTTCATCGAACACATTGCTTGCATCATTCACAGGATGAAAACAATTCCACCGGATCAAAGCTCCAAAAACTAACTGGCGGTATCGAAATCAAGAAAGTCGATTTCTCCTACCCAGGCCGACCCGAAACCTCAATCCTACGCGAATTTTGTCTAGAAGTAAAGCCCGGAACCAGCATTGGCCTTGTTGGTAAAAGCGGTTGCGGTAAGTCGACCGTAATCGCATTGATCCAACGATTCTACGATGCGGATAGAGGCACCGTGAAGGTTGATCGAGTGGACATTCGAATGCTGAACATAGAATGGTACCGAAAGCATATGGCAATCTCTCTCTTTTTTTTTTTTTTTTTTTTGTTTTTTTTTTTT
>NW_027502042.1:0-57534 GCF_021521415.1 Bidens hawaiensis | reverse complement strand
CAGTTGTATGTATTTTCCATGAGGTTTTGGTAGTTTCGAACATAGTGATCAATTATGTTAAGACCACCAATTCCATCTTGGAGCTTCAAACAACGTAGTTCTCGACGCTCCCGCTATGCGGGGATGTTATTTCCGTTTCCGCAAGCATTGCCCAGAAGATCCTTCTTGGTTTCAATTCCCAGCGGAGCGCTAGGTATGTGAAGGGTTTTGCCTTAACACTGTACCTGCGCTCGTCTTACGGTTACTTTACTTCCAAGGTATTCCTGGCGTTAATTCCCTGCGGGTGCTAGGTATGTGAAGGATTTTTGCCTTTACACTGTACCCGCACCCGTCTTATAGTTACTTGGTTGCCGAGGAATATTTGGCTTCAATTCCCTGCGGGGTGCTAGGTATGTGAAGGGTTTCGCCTTAACACTGTACCCGCATCCGTCTTATGGTTACTTGTTTGCCAAGGTTTTCTTGGCTTCAATTCCCTGCGGGTGCTAGGTGTGTGAAGGGTTTCGCCTTAACACTGTACCCGCATCCGTCTTACGGTTACTTGTTTGCCAAGGTAAGGGGGGATTTTCCCGCTTACTTTTTAATATTTTCGAATTTTGAATTTTGAAATTCGAAAGAGTTGGTGAAAAGATAATAACAGTCCAAACCTCTGAAACATCGCGCGTCAGTTTCTTCTGACTGTCAGGACGTGCAGGAAGTTATGGTGACGTGACAGAACATGGTCATTCCAGTCGCTTTTTCAGGCGCGTGGGCGTGATTTTTCTGGCGCGTGGCCGCGAAATTACTGGCACACGTCCTTTCAACAGCTGTTGCCAGCCTGCTTTTTGCCACGTGTCATAGTTTCATTGCACCTTTGATTTCTCTCTCCTCCGCATTAAATTCACCGCATTAATTGCGATTACTATATAAAGGGGAAGAGAGTTATCTGTAATTCACACTTTCACCTTTCTTCTTCTTCTCAAGTAATTTCCGGCAAATTTTTCTGTTCAGTAAAGCCTTACTCTGAAATCTTTTTCTTTTTCCACCATGTCTTCTCATGATACTGATGATCAGAAGACTGCTGGCGAATGCCAGTGTTCTCTTCCTGTCGATCTGTACCAGTATATCGTCAGGAAGTTCATGCTCGAGTCTCTCGAGCCTGAGTTTCCTGAACCCCACCATACTGTGTACGATGCCCCTAGTGGCAAGATCGGGGTTTATGCTGCATTCTTTGTCTACGGAAACCTTAGGTTTCCGTTGACAAAGTTTGTGTACCGTGTCCTGGAGAGGCACGGTGTGCACCTGACAGAGGTGCACCCCATGGCCATTGCCAAGGTCCGGCACTTTGAGTGGGTGTGCCGGATACTGGGCCTTGAGCCCTTTGTTGACCGTCTGATGACCTTCTACACTTGGAGGTGCATCCAGGGGTGGTACACTCTTACAACCCGTATAAAGGGTTTAAAGATTTGTACCACCGAGCGGAGTCTTCGCTCATGGAGAAGAGAGTTCTTCTTCATATCCGCTCGCGCCGTCCCCATCGCCATGAAGTTTAAGAATGGCCAGGCGCTTCCGAACCTTCCCGCCCTTAACTACGAGGAGGCGGAATGGTTTTCGAAGATATCCCGGGTCCAGTCCCCGGTTTTTCGTTTTCCGGAGTCGGCGATGGTGATGCTGGGGATGAGCCGGGTGTGGAAGGCGGCGAATGCGGATAAGGTTCCGATCGTCCTTGAATATGGTTCGAACTCTACCCCTTATGGTATGTCTTGTTTCTTTTTTACTGACTACGATTTTTTCTAACTTTTTTGTTGATTTCAGAGGGTAACGATCTTCAGTCGCTCCTGAATCCGCGGGAGGAAGATGGTCCTGCGCGGATGGGTACTCGTGCTCTGGACGAGAACGAGTTGCCCCATCCTCGAGCAGACTGCGGGTCGGTTTGTGGAGGTTTACCCGCCAGGCCAAGAGATCCTGAGCCACCGTCGGCCAGGTAAGCCTATCTTCCACCCTGAACCTCTCAAAGCTGTGCCTGCTGCTGGAGTTCATGACATTTCTTCTTCTGAGGAATCCGCAGAAGGTCCTCCACTGGTGCGGAAGAGAAAGGCTGCCGTCGCGAAGGGCAAGGAGAAGGTGGCCTCTACGGCCGACCCGGGTAGTCCTATCTGACTCGGAGTCAGATAATGCAGAGGTGGCGGGGAAGCCCGGTGGTGAAGAGACCACCGCTCCGGAGGCTGCAGGTGTCACCTCCGAGGAGGCAGCGGCAACGACGGTTACTGGTGGCAAGAGGCCGGCTCCATCGGGTTCGCCCCCGCTCGTCCGTGCGTTCAAGCTCAAGAAACCCCGTAAGTACCCCCATAATTCTTGTCTAGATTTGTTTAAAATAAATTTTTCTAACACTTTTGCTTGTGTAGGTGTGGATGTTGACGCATTCCAGGGTGGAGTTGGAGCAAGTATTCCCCCGCCAATGACGGTAGGCTCGGTCAGCCTTCCCGAGGGCATCGACCCAGGCGTCTACGCCTGCTTCCGCTGGTTCCAGCCTTCCTGAGGCTGTTCCAGCTGAGAAGGTGTCTCCGCCGGCCGTGAGTGCAATTTTTTACCGCATCTTTCACGGAGCCGGCGGTTACTGTTGCTGAGGAGGTGGCGCCAACCATGGCTACCACAGCGGCTGCCACTATACCTGCGCCACCGGCACCGACGGCCGGACCTTCAGGTATGCGCCAGGCTTCCCGTCCGATCTATGCCACCTTCCCGTCTGCCTGACCTGTTGGATGGATTTCCTTTAGGTTCAGGTGATGGGTTTGGCGGCTATCGGCCTGTTATTGACCCTACAGGTACGTAGGGTTATTTTTCCTTTACATATTTTTATCATCTTTTCCTAACTGCCTTTGTTTCTTTTGCAGTGTCGGATTCCAATGAAGTGTATGTTCCAAGATGGAACATACGCCGAGGAACAACCCTTCGCACCCCTGTGGAGTGCGTGGACTGGGCTCGCCACGCTGCTCCTCATGGTGCGTTGGGGGGAAGCCATGGCTAGCTACCAAGAGGGTAGGCTAACCAATGAGCTTCGGGTTCTCCAGGCCCGAACGCAGCCCCGCGTCGAGCTGCTTTGTCGTGAAAACGACAAGTTAAAAGCAGCTCGCGCCAAAGATATATCTGAAGCGCGGGCTCTTCGGGAGGAGAACCGGCAGTTGGCCGCTGCCGCACGCCGAGAAGGAGAAGGCATTCAAGGCCCTTGAGGTTGAAGTCCAGGCGCGACTCGAGGCCCGCTCCAAGGCTGCCCAAGCTGTGAATGAACAGCTTCGGCTGGCCAAGGAGACTGCGCGAAACTCAACTGAGAGGGCTGCCAAGGCTGAAGCTGTTGCTGAGCCACTTCGCGAAGAGAGATGAGCAGCTTAAATGCAAATTAAAGGCTCTTCAGCATGCTCATGACGCCTTGGCAATGGAAGATGCCAAGAAGCTGCAGGAGATCCTTGACCAGAGGGGGGGTGCTTGACCGTACTGAAAGGAAACTCAAAAGCGTCGAAGAAGCTGCCGCCAAGGAAGTTCAACTTGCCAACCTTGATAAAAGCGGAGCCGAACGTGCTTGTAAAGAAAGTCAAGCTACCCTCCAATGGTTGCTTCGAGAAGCGTTGCCTCAGGTATCCTCTTTTCTTTACGCTTTCTGCTTGTAATTAGAAAATGTTCTAAGTATTCTTTTGTAGGTTGTGCGTCAGGTCCTCTCAGAGACCTCTTACGACGATGCAATGAGCGCAGCCCTCAACGCTTCTCATGAGGATGGGCAGAAGACTGGCTTCCTGCTTGGTCTAGGGTTTGCTGAGAGAGGCTTTCCGCCCTCCAACTTCCCTTTATTCAATGTTAATACTGAAGCTGCTTATGACCAAGCTGTGAATCAGTATGCTGCCTTCCCGCATCCAGTGGTGGAGAAGGTGAATGAAGTCGCTGCTGCTGATGATGGGCTAAACATCCTTAAGGCTTTCCTTGGGCAGCCGCGCTCTGATGGTGCTGGCCCAAGCGGAGGTGGCCCTGAAGCCTGATCCTGAAGATCCCTTCCCGCTGCTAGGAGTAGACTTAGCTTTGTATAGATTTCTTTTAGGCGGGTAGTTACCCAGCCCTTGTAATTGATTGTGAAATATTAATCTCTTTGCGTATAAGATTGTTATTTCCTTGGGTTCTTTGCTTTATAAACTTATGACTTGCATACTTAGTTTAAATTAGCAATTTCCCAAGTGCTTAGAATAAGAACCTTTGAACGTGGTTGATAATGGGTTAAAGTTTCGCCTCCTCCTTCGTGATTGTGCGGGTAAAACCGTCACTTGCACTTGGTAGGATGGCTAATCTTTACCCTTTATCTGACCTGCGTGTAGGTTTTTCAAAATTTCTAAGGCATTAAGTTAAACCTTTGAACGTGGTTGATAATGGACTAAAGTTTTCGCTCCCTCTTTCGTGATTGTGCGGGTGTAACCGTCACTTGCACTTACTAGGATGGCTTTAACTTTAGACCTATATCTGACCTGCGTGTAGGTTTTTCTTGTCCTTTTTTTTTTTTTTTTTTTAGTGTTCATAAGTTAACCTTATAACGTGGTAGACGGTAAGTTAAGTTTGGCTTCCTTGTTCGTGATTGTGCGGGTAAGACCGTCACTTGCACTTCCAAGGATGGCTAAACTTTACCTACATCTGACCTGCGTGTAGGTTTTCCTTAGGAACTTTAACATTTTGGCGTTGTGTTTATGCGGGTATTGCCGCCTTCCACACGCAACTACTTCTTCCCGTAAGGGAAGTTCATAGGTTACAAGCTATCAATACATCGTGAAAGGGGAATCATTTCCATTAGAAGTGGCTCTAGGCCTTTTCTTTACAAGTTGGAATTGATCTACATATAACATTTGCGTAATTGAGCTCCATTCCATGTTCTAGGGATGGTGAGTGCCATCGAGCCTTTCGAGCCGGTACGCGCCCTTTCCCAGAACTTCTTTGATGATGTATGGCCCTTCCCAAATCGGGGCCAACTTTCCTGGGCGTTGTTGGTTCGAAGCCTCGTTGTTACGCAGGTATGTAGTCTCCTTCCTTGAAGTTGCAGAGTTTTACCCGCGTGTTTGTAGTACTTTTGCATTTGTCGTTTGTAGTTTTCTTCACGCACGGCGGCTAAGTCTCTGCGCTCTTCGGTTTAGCATAAGGTCTAACCGTCTTTCCGCATCATTGTCTTCTGGTTGGATTAAGACCCTTGGTGAGGGTAAACCGATTTCGACTGGGATCATGGCTTCAGTGCCATAAGTGAGACCTGAACGGGGTTTCTCCCGTACTGGTCTTCTTCAGCGTTCTGTTTGCCCAAAGGACGTGCGGAAGCTCGTCCACCCAGCCGGATCTGTGTTCCAAGAGTCTTTTCTTGATGCCTTCGACGATGCTCTTGTTTGCTCTTTCTACCTCACCGTTACCTTGCGGGTGTGCCACTGAGGTAAAGGTGTGGGTGATTTGAAGTTCTTTCAGCCACTGCTGTAGCTTCTTGTCAGCAAAGTTGGTGCCCATTGTCGCTTACCAAATTCTGTGGAAGTCCAAAACGGCAAATAATAAATTCCCAAATAAATTTTTTGATATGCTTTGCGGTTGTTTTGGGCTAAAGGTTTCGCTTCTATCCATTTGGTGAAGTAGTCAATGGCCACCACTAGGAACTGAACATTCCCAGCTGCTGTTGGAAATGGGCCTGTCACGTCAATGGCCCACTTCTGAAATGGCCATGAGGAAGTGACAGGAACAAGTTCATTTTTCGGGCGATGCGTGTTGGGTGCGTAAAGCTGACAAGATCTGCATTTTCTGATGTATGCCAACGCGTCCATATGCATACCCGGCCAGAAGTATCCCGCGTTGTTTAGCTTGGCTACCACAGCGCGGGGGGCCTGCGTGTACTCCACAGATGCCTTCGTGAACCTCCCTTAGGAGGTAGTCAGCATCTTGGTTGTCCACGCATCTTAACAATGGGCCAAGAAAGTTACGTCTGTAAAGGGTGTCATTGACCAGCTGATAATTCAGTGCTTTACAGCGTAGTTTTCTTGCCTGTGACTTCGACTCTGGTAACGTTCCTGCTTCAAGGTATTTTATTATTGGGGTCATCCATGTTTCTGTACCGGTTTGGATGACACAAATTTCCTTGTGCGGGACTGATGGTGTTTCGAGGAGTTCCACGCGGATGTCCTTACCCAAGTGGGTGAAGGCCAGTGATGCAAGCTTGCTTAACGCATCCGCAGATTTGTTTTCGCTGCGCTTGCCATGTATCACTTTACAATCATTAAAATCGCGCATGATGGCTTTGGCCTGGGCAAGGTACAGGGCCATTGTGTCATTTACAGCCGTGTACGTCCCGTTTATTTTGGTTTTGCCACTAGCATTGGAATCTACATGGGCTTCCAAATTTTTTACACCCATTTTACGCGCAATCCTCAATCCGGCCAGGAATGCTTCATATTCAGCTTCGTTATTCGTACTTGGGAAATCCAGCCGAATAGCATAAGTATATTCCTGGCCTGCTGGGTTTGTTAATTTTAACCCTGCGCCTGAACCCTCGTTACTAGCTGCTCCATCAGTATAGAGTCGCCAGACCTCATCGATTTCGTGTGCTGGGGAGGGTTGAACCTCCTCCTGGCACTCTTTCTCCCGCGCAGCGGGGACTTCAGCAATAAAATCAGCCAGGACCTGGCCTTTAATGGCTGGTCTCGGCTTGTATTGAATCGCATATTCTCCCAATTCAATTGCCCATTTGGCTAGGCGTCCCGATAACTCGGGTTTGCCGTAGAACATTTGAGAGTTGAAGTTGGTGAGAATAGTGATTGGGTGACCCTGGAAATATCGTCTCAACCTGCGTGAAGCGTGTATAAGTGCCAAGACCAGTTTTTCCAGGGGTAGAGTACCGGGTTTTCCGCGCTCTGCCAGCACGCGGCTAACATAATAGATTGGCATCTGGATGCCTTTTCGTTCTACAAGCAGGACTGCCCCGGTTGCTCTATCTGTTGCGGAGAGGTATAGGATCAACTCCTCTCCCGCTTGTGGTGCTGTGAGTGTTGGGAGTTCGATCAGGCGTGATCGAATCTCCTGGAAAGCTGCTTCCGCTTCTGGTGTCCAGCGGAAAGTGCGTTTTCTTTAAACAATTTCTTAGTGTTGACACAAAAGGGAACGACCCTATCCGCATGATTTTGCCAAAAAGCGGTTTAAGCGCGACTAGTCGTCCATTAAGTGTTTGAGCCTGTTTTATGGTGGTAGGTGATTCCATTTTGACAATGGCTTCGACCTTTTCAGGGTTCGCTCTGAAGCCATCTTTAGTAATAATGACCCCTAAGAACTTCCCTTCTTCCACCCCAAATGAACACTTGCTCGGGTTGAGCTTCATGTTTATCTTTCTGAGCGTGTTGAAAGTTTCCTCAATGTCTTTCAACATCGTCTCTGGCTCGGGGCTTTTTGATGACCAAATCATCCATATAGACTTCCAAGTTTCTCCCAATTTGGGCGTGAAACTCTTTGTCCATTAGTCGTTGGTACGTGGACCCCGCGTTCTTAAGTCCGAACGGCATCATTTTATAACAAAATGTGCCATCGGGCGTCCGAAAGGCGGTTTTGTCCTGGTCATTCCACAGCCATGTGGATTTGATGGTACCCCTTATACGCATCCAAGAAGCAATTTAAGGCGAAATGGTGCCACCGAATCCACCTTGAGATCAATTTTCTGGCAACGGATAACAATCTTTGGGGCATGCTTTTATTCAAATCTTTGAAAATCTATGCACATGCGCCATTGTTTGTTATTCTTCGGTACCATTACGGGATTTGCAAACCCATGTTTGATATTTGCTAACGCGCACGATGCCCGCATCAAGGAGTTCCTTGACTTGGGTTCTGCACGCGTTGGTTTGCTCGGGCCCCATTACTCTGCGCTTTTGTACGATCGGCGTTACGGCCGGATCGCATTTGAGCTTATGCTCTGCCTTTCCCCGGGGTACACCAGTCATGTCGGCTGGTGTCCACGCGAAGATGTCTGCGTTTCGCTGCAGTAAGCGCTTGAGTAAGGTGCGTGTTGGATCAACAATTGTCGGGCCAATGGTAACGGCCTGATCGGGATATTTCCCATTGAATGCCCACTGTTCAGGCTCAGTGATGGTTTGTTTGGCCATCTTCGGTTTGGGTTTAGAGGAGACAGATGCGATGCATACCTGGGGAATGCCCGTGATCATCGCTACGCCTTCAGTTGTTGGCCATCCCATCATGCCGTGGACTGAGGATACCACAGCGTTGAATCTTGCCATCCCGTCTCTCCCGAATAGGATGTCATACGTATGATGTGGTTTTTTCATCACAACAAAATCCACATCCTCCGTGCGTGAATAATTCCCATCAGTGAGAGTGACGGGGAAAGATAGGATGCCCAAGGGAGTGTTCATGCTGCCGTCAAACCCTTCCATTGAAGCGTAGACCGTCTCCAGGCGTTCCTTGTCTTCATCATCGAGCTTGTCGAAGAACTGCCTGTACATCACTGTCGACGATGCGCCATTGTCAACGAGGGTGCGGGAGGTGATGTAGTGCCCCAGCTGGCTTTTAATGACAATGGGGCCTTCTTTGTTTGGGCCTCCCGGCACTCGCGGGAAGCGCACTTCTGCTTCCTTCCATGCGCATGATTCGGTCATTGGTCTCTTTCTTCCTCTGACCTTACCATGGACCATGTTGATGCTAATGTCGACGGGCTTCCGTCCGTTACCCCTGTACCTGTTGTCGTTCCTTCCTCCCTTCTTGATAGATGCCACGAGGTGTGCGAGCCTCCCATCCTTGACGAATGTCTCGACGATGTCCCTCAAGGATGTGCACTCCTCAGTGCTATGGCCCTTTGTCCCATGGAAGTCACAAGACTTGCTTTGATCCGCATTGGGTTTCTGTCGGATCACTGGAGCTTTTGGCCATGGCAGTTTTTTCCGTGGCAAATATCTCCGTGACGCTCTTGGTGAGTGGCGTCCAGCGGTTTTTTTCGGTTCAAAGGGTGCGTTTTGTCCCTTCCGCCAACCAGAGGGCGAGAGCTTGAGGGGGCGTCAAAGTTTATCCTTGACTGCCAAATACCTTGCCGCCTCTTTTTGTTTAGCCGGGCGGTTCTTACATTATTCTCCCTTGTCCTCTGCGTGTAGAGGTTTGTATTGTGGGGGAGATCTCTTCCCAGCTGTTTCTCTGTTTCGGCAAAGCGCTTGGCTGCCGTCATTATGGCATCCCACGTGGATGGCATACCGTCTTTACCCGTCAGAGTGCGGATGAGTTCTGGGTATTCAGCGCCCTGAATGAAAGCGGCGCGAACGAGGTCTTCACTGATGTTGCCCAGACTCACCTTCTTGGAGTTGAAGCGGGTGATGAAGTCTAGTAAGGATTCATCCTCTTCTCTGACACAGTTGAGGATCGTCCACTGCTCCTCAGTGTGTTTCCTCTGTTGACTAAACTGTTGACTGAACTTGTTCTGGAAGTCTGCCCAGTCATAAATGTGGTGGACCGGTAAACGGTCGAACCATGCTCTGGCTGCTCCTACCAGAGTCATCTGGAACATGTAGCACCACGTGGGTTCCGTCCAGTTACTGACGGTTGCCCCCGCAATGAACCTGTTCAGATGGTCATCTGGGTCGGATAGACCATCGTATGTGCCAACGTTGGACATTTGTTTGGCACTCCTCGGGGCGATTGCTTCTGCAATGTCCCTTGCAAATTTTGACCTTCCTGCGTTTGTAGCAGTAGGTCTAAAGGCCTTGGAGAAGTCGCGAGAGCTTTTTTCCGTGACTGGTTGGAATGCTTCCCCAAAGTTCCTTTTTGGCTGGGGATCCGTTTCCTTACGCTTCCCTTTCGCCCTATGGCGAGGGTTCGCGTCGGTGTCGGAGTCTTCCCCCTCGCCGTCTGAGTACTCGTGCTCACTACTCATGTTGAGGTGCTGGCGAGTACTACCGAATTCCTCAGCTTGTTGGACTGAACGCAAGCGTTCGTCCAACTCAGCCTGAAATTCTCTTTGACGTGCCTCGGCCCATGCCTTCACTTGATCAAGTGTTTGGCGAGGGGCTCGAGGTCGTTTTTCCAGCTGGGCATCAGTGAATCCCAGTGGAATATTTACTCCACTTGCCCCTACATGAGTGACTGGGGTAGTGTTCGTAAAATGTATTTCACTTGCCCCAGCTTGGGTGGCTGGGGTAGTGTTTGTAAACATTGTGTTGCCGGTGTTAACCCCAGTGGCTGGGGTTGTGGTTACCGGAATTTCTCTAGTCATCTTGGAAGTTTTGAAAAACTGGAGAAAGATGTAGTTCTAGCTTTATGCACGGATGGCGCCAATGAAGAAACACTAAGTGACCCCGGGCAGATTATGGATAATCTGGGGGCTAGATAATGTTTCCCACGAAGGTTAGGTCCAGCAGAGTAAGTTGTACTTTAGGGAACCTGCAAAACAGACACCGTAAGCTCGTCACTGAGAAGGGGGGGGGGTTCCTCCTTGTGACCACCCTCCGGCGTGAGAATCAGTCTATATTGCTCTTTGAATATAAAAGTATATGAATACTATTAGAGCAATTATCAAGTAAGTTATACGAGATAGTAGATGATCTTACCATTCCAAGATATTGGAGTATTTATAGCCGAAGGTAGGTTTTCTAGAAGGTACAGCCGGCTGAATAGTATTCCTGTTCAACCAACAGTGGATTACGCACAGGCCATACTGGTTGGTGGGTAGGTTACAGCCAACAGTAATAAAGTCGGCTGCACTATTCCACCAACTGTAGACCATGCACGTCCCACTGACTGTGGATTGTACGCAGGCCATGCTGGTTGGTGAATAGGTTACGGCCAACAGTAATACTATTCCACCAACTGTAGGCTGCGCCTGCTCCACAGTGAGGGTTGGTGAGTAGGCAGCGGCTAATAGTGACAAACAGTACTAGAGGGTGCTCCTCCTCGCACTGTTGTCGGTGAGCTGTCACCCTGTGATTGGCTCATGGGCTGTTCTGGTCAGATCGTCTGTCCTATCCATACCTTGGTAGGTATGGTACAAAAGATCTTTCAGAATCAGACTGGCTCATTTGGGCGGGATTGTTCCCGCCTTGCTCATGCCTTCATGTGACTGCTGAAGTAGCTAGTCTTGTACGTGTAGCCCTGCTGTCTGCGGGTAGCCTTCCCTGATGGCTTGTATCCGCAACTGCGGGAACAGGCGGGGTACTTCACCATTGGGAGGCTTTCCCTGCGTGTACAGCTTGCGTACTGCGCGTAAGATTCTATGAGCATGGTGGGTCCTGCGGGAGCAGATGGCCTTTGCGCAGACAACCCTGTTGAAGGTGAGTCTTGCGGGACCAACTGGTCTCTGCTGGGACCTACCTCTTCACCAATTGAACAACGCATGATATCGTATATTAATGAAATAGGAAACTGATATATAGATCTGCATACAATCTAACAACGGAAAATCTGTAAATGATGACAATCTTAGTAGTAGTGATAGTAAAGTGAAATTATACAAGTGATCACAAAAGCAGTTGTCTATGGATGAGATACCGAAGGAATTGGAAAGTCCTTGGGCAACTCAGGAATGGTGGGCTTAGGCAGGTCATGGAGTTCTGGAACCTTTGGTACCTCTGGTTTCAGAAGGGTTGGAAGCTCTGGCTTTGGAATCTCTGGAATTGAAGGCTTCGGAATCTCTGGAATAGAGGGCTTTGGAATCTCTGGAATAGAAGGCTTAGGAACCTCAGGAATGGTGGGCTTTGGAAGCTCAGGAACTTCAAGCTTTGGGATCTCGGGTAGAGTAGGCTTGGGAATCTCGGGAAGTGTAGGCTTTGGTAACTCTGGAAGTGTAGGCTTTGGGATCTCGGGAAGTGTAGGCTTTGGAATATCTGGAAGCGTGGGCTTTGGAAGGTCGGGGACCTCCAGAAGGTTGCGTGCTTCCGCAAACCGGTTTCCACCACTGGCTGATAATACTAAAGTCACGGACAACAATACCATGGCAAACGAACTCACGCGCCATTGATGCTGTAAAAGAGGAGACAGAGGAATAGGAAGCTACAAAAGTCTTTAATTTGGCTTGAGAATGTGTATCAATGTGTGTCTATATGGTATAAATAGAGGATGCATGTGGTATGAGGGTAATGGTGATAAGTAGATAGGTTGGTAGAAATAGTTATAGAAGTTGGTATAGCTCAACTTCTCATCAGTACTTTGAAAAAAATGCATATTGTGTTTTTTGTACATGTCTGGCTTTCGCACGGCATCTAGGACTTCTCAAAGTCAAATCATTGAACAATTTATGTGAGAACTAGAGAAAGTATTTACTTGTTGGCAAAAGTGATTCATTTCTAATTGAACGATTGTAAACGTTTTGTTGTTATTTTTGGGGTGGGATCTGATAAAATAAAATTAGCATATTAAATATACAAATAACTAGAGTAATTACAGTTTTAAGCTAAACTAATTATGCTAAAAAATAATATAATATAACAATAATTACTCTAGTTCAAACCGCTAACAAGTGAACTAGCCGGCTTCTTTTTATTTTTTATTTATTTATTATTTTTTTTTTTACTTAGCATTTGAACCAACAAACCGTTAACCAGATTTCAAACTCGGGTGGGTCACACCAAAATTGGTTTAAGAAATTTCTTGGGTTCTCAAATTATAAATTTGAAAATGAATAAATTTCTTAGGTTGAGACAAGTGAAACATTTTATTTATGAGGAAACTAGTAATTTGTCCGGCGGGATTTGTTTGTGTCGTCTCTTGTTTATACAGTGCACGAATTAAATTCGTTAAGATACCGAAACTAAATAAACAAAATTAATCCATAAACACATGAAATAGTAGGAAGGCTCGTATAACTTATAATTAAATACATAAGATATTAAATTAATCCATAAACAAATGAAATAGTAGCAAGGCTTGTATATTATGCGTGATGTAAGGGCCACCAAGCAACGAGCCTCGACCCTGCCATTGTGAGTACACAACAAAGTTGTCGGCAAACCCGCGAGCGAGGTTGTAGTACCTGCCCTTAAACACGCATTGGCCTTGTTCACATATCTGTGGTGGGATCCTTCCTCGTAAGCATGCGACTGCTATTAAGGTTACAATAAATAATTCTTGATGAAACTATAGTATGATGCACGGAAACGCCTAGGCATGTGGAGTCCCCGTCCCATCCGTTTCTGAAAATCGGGGACGGACCGTAGTACGTCTCTGGGCTTGGGTACGGCTTATTCAAAGTTTCAAAAACGTTTCCGGCGGCAAAACCGACGCCGATGCCTGCAATTTATGCCGGATATACTTGTGGAAGTTAGGAGGAAGAAGAAGAAGAAGAAGGCGGCTGGGATTTTGTTTTTTACTTTAGGGTTTAAATAAGTTTAAGAGTTTTAACAATTAATCCATTTCTTTTTCAATAGTTTACGCTCAGTCCATACAACTTGATTATTTTTACATAAGAAAGTGTAAAATTAGTTTGTCTTTCAACAATTAATCCCCTTCTATCTTTACTACTTTACATTTGGTCCTAAGCTTATAAATCTATAAATAAAAGGTTTAAAATTGACGTTATAAATTTATAAAAAATTATAAATAGCTATTTATTTTTTATATATATATATTGTCGTACCCTTACCGTACCCGTATCTTAGATTTTTGATTTTTGCCGTTTCCCGTACCCGTAACGTCCCCGAATCCTGGTCTCGTACCCGTTCCCGTACTACTTAGTGTACGACAGCAAAAGATGTCTGATATTTGTTGTCTACAGTTGATTTATAACAAATTGTTCATTAAACTTTTATAAATATATACAAAAAAAAAGGTATTTTGTTATGATAAATAAATTGGCTATGAAAATACAAATGCCTTTGTGGCAGATTGTTCAAAAAAGTTTGTAGTTTTCATATCAAAACAAGCGATGCCGATGGTTTTAATAAGTGAACGAAACTGATAGCACCCAAACAAATTCTTCCTTCAATAATGTATTTCCTTAAACCAAAAAGTCCTTGGTCAAGTGGTATCACTGTGTTGAATAAGGTTTTACATTTTCAAACGGTAATGGTTAAAATCTCATTGATAACAAAAATAAAATAAAAGACGTTAAAAACCTTAACTTTTATATAAATGCATTAACCAATTATAACAAGTCGATCAGAAATTAAGGTTGTGTCTTTTATGTCTTTTATTTTCTACAATTAACATGTTTTGTCTTTCTTGAATTCTTTCTTCAATAAATATATCAATGATCATATGAAAAACAAAAACAAAATATAACCATTTAACACATTAATCATAAATTATACACTCATACAATATGCCCATTTATTAAATTACAAAAACATTAGAAATACACATTATATAACATATGCAAGAAATAAATTTGATACCACCACCACAGGCTCCAAATAACATGATTCACTCAGTCTCTACCTTATTTTCCATTTAATTCCAACAACAATTCATTCACTAAGCACACCCTCTTCCACTTCATCATCAATCTTCCTCATTGCTACAACCGTAACCGAATCGAATTGTCGAAGATACACAACCTTATAATTCGACAGCTTCAAGAACTCATATCCCCGATCATAACTGTTCCCTAATGAAAAAATCACAATACCATCAATCTTCAACACCCTATCAATAAACTTAACATTTTCAAAACTCGACACAAACACGAAATCAAACACTTCATCCGGGACCACCATTCGTTCATCGGAATCCAAATCGGTTACAACATCAATTCCCTCGTAATTCAATAACCAAAAACCATCAAACAAGTCACGAACTCCGGACCTCAAAACAAGACCCTTTTGACCGAATTTCAAAAGTCCGTCGGTCGCTAAATCCTCAAACAACATTGGCAGAAACCCGTCAGGATTTGTGGAACTTTCTTCTGAAGCATTGTTTACATACGACCCGATTGAAGGTAATGCGAGAATAAAGATAGCCAAAAACAATGATTTGGAAATGACACCCAAAATTCTCGAATCCGGTAGCTTGATTATTAAAACCAAGTCTGTATTGAATCCGATTATCGGTAGCATCTTCTTGGGACGATACCCACGAGCCAAATTCATGATCATTCAAAAAACTAAACTCTTGGAACCACAGCGAAACGAACGTTGAATGGCCTGAAGTTCAAACTAATTAATACTCGAATAAGAATGAAACTGAAATTGTGGAAATGCGAAGGGGGTTTAGCGGGTGCAGAAGCGGGCGGCGGTGTGATTTGCACCCACCAAAGCAAGGCGTGTGGATTGTATAGAGCAACAAAGATTGATTGCCATGTTTTTTTTTTATTAAAAATTAAAATTTGTGTGTAAGAAGCTAAAGTGAGGTGGAGTCGAATGCAAAGTGGTTTTAAGGATTGGGAGTGAAGGAAATGAAGATGGAAGAAGTGATCATGTGGTTTGGTTTGGTTTGGTGGGTGTATGTGTATAATTGATGGTTATCGTGTCATGTAGGGAGTGGGTATGAATTTAGAGTTATTTGAGGGAGGGCTGTACTTTCACGTGAACAACTGACGGAGGGATATGGGGTGGGGTACTCTGTCCTTCAACTTTTGGGTGCCTTATTAGGCCATCCATAGCGGGGGCGTTGTCCCCAACACCGACCCCCTTTGACATTATTTGAGGGGGCGCGTTTTAGCTTCAAAGCCTCTTCCACTATGTGTATAAAACAAGGAGGGCCACAACTTCAACCAATTGGTGTCAAACCCACCTACACATGGTGTTAAGACTGGTGTTGGTGTAGAGCCTTGTGACATGATTAAGAGAGCCACCGAAAAATAGAAAGTGAGTGCTGATTAAAGGGCGCCGTAGAGGGGTTTGAAATAGAGAAATACTTTATGGGGTAACAAAGACAGTAAATCGAGAGGAAGTATTACCAAAAAGAGCACATAGATTTTTGTTAAATGCTGTATACCGTATAGATCAAATGTGTTTATTTGCCAATTTTTCGATTTAATCTTAACACAGCGTCACCCCCGTTACATATCCACCACAACTAAAAGCCAAAAATCAAAAACCGGATATTCTCAACTAAAACAAAAATATAAACCATTACAGAATACACATAATCATGGACACAGTTTTGGTCCTTGATCATAAATCAAACCTTGAAACCCAAAAAACAATACTTAAATCAAAAACTAAAACCCTAAACCCATATTCAGGAACAGAGCCAGAATTCAAAAACCCAAACCAAGAAATAAGTTTAATTCCAAAATATTAAGAACCCAGGCATGAAAAATTAATTTCTAATACAAAAAACCAAGAAAATAAAATAAAAGAACATAAACCGATACTCAAACCATATAACATGCAGTACATTATTTCACAACAAAGCTTTCTTATAATCTTAATTAAACTCTTCTCATTTCAAAAGGTCAGCAACAGCCTTGTTTCCTTTCTTTAATAAATGAAATACTCAACCCTGTCAGCTGAACCGTGACAAGTTTGACCAGTTGACCCATTAAAAAAGTATTACCTAATTGTTCCAAAAGTATCTAAAGTATATTTGAACAAACAGAATCTAATTTTAATAAACAGAACAATAATAACAGGATTTCAAGACAAGGTTAACAAGAGCAAAATTGCTGCCATAAAATAATAATACAAAAACATAAATAAAAGAAAATTCGGTAAGCATTTACC
This sequence comes from Bidens hawaiensis, assembly GCF_021521415.1. Classification (NCBI taxonomy): domain Eukaryota; kingdom Viridiplantae; phylum Streptophyta; class Magnoliopsida; order Asterales; family Asteraceae; genus Bidens; species Bidens hawaiensis. The sequence goes on along the minus strand of NW_027502042.1, from coordinate 40,918 downwards.
TCGTAAAACCTTTTTCCTCCCAAACTCATTGCAGGTCCCGCTTCTTTTCAGATAGCAATACACGAAAAGCTTCCGCAATTTGAAACAAGCCAACTTCTTGAAACGCTTTTAAAACCCGATCACATACAGAAACATCAAAATCAGTTGTCGCAGATGTATTCCACTGATTAAGCACTTTTTCCACCTCATTAAAATAACCAAGCATCATATAAGCAGATAATATGCATGCATAGTTTCTACTAATCATTTTCTGATTTATCATCCTTAAAGATTTCCATATTTGATCAAGGGTACCCTTGTTTCCCAAAGCCGAATGCAAAATCATAAGAAAATCATAACTTATCCATTCTCTTTGTGTAATACCCTTTTCACTTTCCACCACAGAGTTGACTTCTGAGTTGAGCAATTGGCCCGATGCAAGATAGATTTTCACAAGCTTCACATATCGTTCCCAATTCTCACTCGATCCGCATTCATGACCACTCATCTCATCAAGAATGTTTCTAACTTCATCAATGTTTAAACACGAAGCACACGAACTTATCCAAAGGTTAAATGTGAAAATATCTGGAACAACATTCTGGCTTTTGAGTTCTGTAACAACAGAAGAAACCTTCTCCACCTGCCCAACTGACATGTATAATGTCATTAACTCGTTGTATGTTATGGCAGTTAATGGAAGATTGGACTCTTTCATTCTTTCATAAAGGTTTTCTGCTTTTGAAGTTAGTTTTGATGCAGCATATGAGTGTAGAAGAGCCGTGTATGATTCGTTTGTTTTAGCGTTAAGAGGTAAACTTTCAAAGTAACGTTCAGCTGCGTCTATACCGAAAACTTTGGTCAATAGATCGATACGGATTGCATAGTCTGAATCAGATAATTCAAATCCTTCATGTGAAACCATCCACTCGGATAACTGCAAATGCAAAGATGATTATATGTTTGAATATATGTAAATCATGTTTGATGTGTTCTGTGTCAAAATAATTTCGCTTTCAGAAGTAACATCATAAAATCAGAAATCTATCACACAGTTTAAGAAATTATAAGCACATTAATCCAAATTATGGTTTTCGAAAACTCTGTACTGAACTATGAATATCGATCAATTCCAGTTTTGTAAAATTTGTTAGGCACCGATTAATCAGCAATTAATTGGAATGTGGAGGGCTACCTATTTGATTTCACCTAATCAGCCCATAAAATTGGTACCCTTCAAATCGGTCAAATTTCTGTGTAAATTTGTGAAATCAGTTAAATTGTGGTCTAAATTTAGTCGAAATCTTTGAAGTATTTGAAAAATTATTCTTATTTTGAAAAATTATATAAATTCAATTAATCCCGAGTAATCTCTATTAATCTAGACGAAGTAGTTTATATGAATCAGAAATCTACATAAATTCAAGAGTTATAAGCACATTGATCAAAATTAGGGACTAGAAACTCTGTACTGAGCTATGGAGATGGATTAATACATGAAATGCAATTGCGTTAACAGCTGATCTAGACGAAGTTATTAGCAGACAAATTCGAAATCCAGCACAAATTCAGAAATTACAAGCACACTGATCCAAATTATCAGAAATCAAGGATTCAGGAAACTATGTAGTGAACTACGAAGATCAATTAATTCACGGCATTCAATAATCGCATTAACTATCTTATTTTGAAAAATTATATATAAAATTCCAATCCAGTTAATCCCGACTAATCTCTATTAATCACAGGCGCCTAGTGAGTTCTACAACACTGATAAATTCATGGCATTCAATCACATTAACAATTAATCTAAACGGAAGTTAGCGATTTCTAACCTCAAGAGCATGTTTGAAGCGGTTCGATTTGCGAAGATCCTTCGAAATCCGCCGGAGATCATGAACCGAAACCTGACGACCTTCATTGATCCATTTGTCAATAACATTAGTGGCGCTACGCTTCGGTAGCCTCAGCCGGAAGATCCTGCTCTTCAGATCATCGCCACCTGATTCTTCTTCCGGTGATTCGTCGTAAACGACTTCCGATTTGGAAGCAATTGAAGAGAAGTGCCTTAGTAAACAGCTGTTCCTGCTGTGATTCCTATGGTTTGGAAAATAATAATAATAATAATAATAAAACGGTTAGGGTTTGAAGGAAGTTAGAAGGAGGTGGATTACGACGTTACCGGATGAGTGTTAAGAAGGTTGAACGGGCAGCTGCCATGTTGGAGACTATCGGATTGTAAAAAGGAATTGAAATCAGTAGTTATGAATACGAATTTTATTCCCCAAAAAAAAGAAAAGTTTTGTCATAAGTGGGATTTGAACCCACGCCCTCTCTCGAAGACCAGAACTTGAGTCTGGCGCCTTAGACCACTCGGCCATCCTCACTTTTTAAGAAGCTTTCCTTTTTATTTTCAGAACTTTATTTAATGTTGACTCTTTTAAGACTTTAGTGGTATGATGAATTAGAAATTTAGAATTGGTTTTTTTTAAGGGGCATTTACATATATTCCCTTGCTAAGTTACCTTATTACATGCTTACCCATTTTTTAAAAATTAATTACATATTTCCCCTCCCTAAACCATACATGTTACATATCTCCCCATTTCGATAAAATTAACTAATTAAATGACTGTTTTAAACATCCCTTAATGACATAATTAAATAAGTGTTTACATATATCCCCTTTCTTAAAACATCAATTACATGTCTCCTCAAGTTCAATCCAAACCGAGTCAATGTAAAGACGAATATATCGAACACTAATAAACCAATTGACATCGAACTTTTTAATCAATAGTCAATATACAAAAGTTTTGGATTTAAATTTTTTTACCAACAAAAACAACTCAGGTATAATCAAAAAGTGTACATGAGACGGCGGGATTCATAGGGAAAAAGTGGTGGTAATCATTTATGGCGGTGATGAGATGGCCAGAAGCTTTCCGGAAGTAGGTTAAAGCAGATGATTTGATGGTGTGGGTAAACTCTATAATTATTAATATAACTTTGTTTTTTAATTAATTTATTAATAGTTAGAGATATGGATAACTTAGTAATTTGATATGAAAAGGGAAAAGATGTAATTGCTTGTTTAGGTGTGGAGAAATATGTAATTAAGAGAATCCTTTTTTTTTAAGATTTGATAGAGTGGTTTTTGTAGTGTTTTTAGTCGTTAGCTAGTTTTTGTTAGGTAATTTAATTAGCTATACTCTTGTATTGGTTTGAAGTCTGTGTCATTATATAAAATAGACCTTTAGTTTTATATAACTCATAAAAATACGTACACTTGCATTCTAGGGTATAAAAGATTGTATCCAACACAATATATTGCATTTTCATAGTTTATTGGTACAAGGTATTTATACTCTTCGAGTATGTAGATTTCATGACCGTTTTACGATTATGCATGGTGGGTAAACCACACCAACCAACTATCGGTAACTACTAACAGGGCTACCCGTTAACTCCTAACATATCTACGTAATAATGTTTTGTTTTGATGTCAATAGTTATTCCAATACTTGCCACATGGTATCGGTAGTTCTAGTAACACTGATATTGGCCGTATAAAACATATTAGAAACTAAAAAACTTTACATACCTACACTATAAACCTAGTGACAAAGCTTGAACCAAAACAAGTAAATTTACACTACTAAACAAATAAATAAAATACCATTCTATAAAAATATAGAGATACATAAACACACCTACTATCTTATATAAAAAGAACGATATACAATTCAGACCAACAGTTTTCTAGTTTTTTTGAACAGATAACAGTTTTTCAGTTGAATCTTTTAGTTTCACACATCTAAGCCGTTTCCATAACCCAAAACATATTTAACCAAATCAAAACAAAAGGGATTGTCTAATCATATGAATAAAACCAAAAAAAAAAACAAAAACAAAAGAAATTATTCTTGCACAGACGCGGTTTGTAATATTAATAATACAAACATTATACTCGTATACTAGATTCCCAAAATAGTCCGTATCTGATCCGGCGGGTGTCGGGCCAACGCCTTGGGATCTGCATAACCGTTGCTCGGATCCATAATCGCCTTGTAAATAACATCATAAGCTTCCGCCAACGACGTCGCCACCTGGACACACGCTTCAGACCGAAGACCCGGAAGGTTCATCTGTTCAAATTCAGGAAGTGAGCTGTCACTTCCCAAGATGAGCCCAAAGAAGGCTTTGAGAGACTCGGAAAGAGAATCAGGTGAAGTTTCTTCCATGTCAGCTAATGGTGGTGAGTCAGCAGTGGAGGATTTGAAGAGAGGCATCTTGTTTGCTAACCAGCATCTTGTTAAAATGGCCTCGACTTCTTTCTCCACGAGGCTCGACATGTGGTTATCGATCATTGTTCCGAGTTTTTTAACGTATTCGGAAGCTACGTCATGTGCTAGTAACGGTTGTTGTATTGTGCATAAGCAATTGATGATGAAAATCTTTGATGCGGTTTCGTTGTTCTGCACGCAAACATGTAAAAAATATTAATCCAACTCATATCGGTATAGCATCCCGGTTAGAAAGATAAAAGTAGCAATTTTTTAGGAAACTCGTTGGAAATTAATATTTAAAAAAGGTAAATGATTTCATTAAAACTTGTATTAAGATATGAGAGTTTATGATGAAATATACCCATGTTCAAATTTGGAACTTATGACATTAATTGTATTCTTCCACTAAGGGGCTGTTTGGTAGCCTCTTAATAATCATTAAGAGGCTACCTCTTAATGGCTCCCAACCTCTTAATGGTTAAGAGGTAGCCTTAAGTCTGAATGCTTAAAAGTTAACCATTAAGAGGTAGCCTCTTAACCATTCAGACTTAAGGTTACCTCTTAACCGTTAAGAGGTAGCCTCTTAATGACTGTTAAGAGGCTACCAAACAGCCCCTAAAACTTCATTATGATACGAGAGTTTGGAGTGTAAGAAAAGGGTATGATGGTCATTTTATAGATTGTATTTGGTGAAATAAGTATATATGAAATTTTAAGTGATTTGAATGGGCATATTTGAATTTTTAATTATTTCATATATCTTCCTCAAAACTTTATATTATATTTACTCAACAAAATATCATAATATAAAATATACCTGCATTCAAATTTATGAAACCTATACCCAGCCATTAAGATATGACAGTTTGGAGTGTGTGAAAAAAGAAAAGGTCATAAAGGTCACATTATAAACTGTTTTTAATGAAATGGGTATGTATATGTATGAAACTGCATTTGGTAATATTTTTTTTACCGGTAAATATTATGTTATGTAAGTTTTCATGGCTATATATAAAATTTCCCCTTAAAAGATAGTGAAACGAAATATGAAAGATGGGACCTTTGAAGGAAATACTTGACTGCTGCTTGCCAAAATAGCATCGACGGATGATCTTCGTGATTGACCAACGTCGGACCTCATTCTATTTCTTCTAGAAGACTCAATGGATCCTTTTGACTTGTGCGCTTCCATTGCTTGTTCACAAATCTAAATTTGTAATGATATAAAAGAACCAAAATGAAACCATAGTTAGAAACAAAATGAGTAAGATCAACCAGATTAATTACAAACACGGGTTTGGCCCGCGCAGGCTGGGTAATGAGTCAAAATGACCAACTGTTTAGAATGGTTTAATCCACTAATCCAGCAAACACTTCACATTCTTTTTCTGCTTAAAAGTTAATAAAAAATATATGGACATCAATGTGTTTGATAATTGATATGATTACAAAACTATATTATCAAATATAATAATCAAATCATTTTTTTTTCAGAAAATGATTTAGTAGATTTTATGCATTTAAAACATTTTGGAAGACTTCGAACCTGTTTTGTTTTTATTTTATATTTTATATTAACAACTTGAATTAGGAGTGTGAATGACTCAAAACCAAGCTTGACTAGTCCCGCAAGCCTAAAAAGCTAATTATTTATATAATATAATAATCGTACTTATTGTAATATATATATATATAATACATATTATTGTGTTTATGATTATGATCAAAATAACTAAAAGACAAGTGTAAAATTATAATTGTACATACATATATAAATAAAGATATGTACATAAAAAAATAATCAAATATTTAATAAGTAATAAACAAGCCAAGCTTGAGCTTTAGGCACAAAGCTCAAAACGAGACGAGCTCAACCTCAAGCTCTCTTAAGTTTAACGAGACGAGCTCGGGCTCAGCTAGGCTGGTTTGCATGCCTAACTTTGGATCCTTTTACCAACATTTAGTTTAAAAAATCAAACCCTGAAGAATTTTAGGAAAAAAAAACATAACAAGATATTGAGAACAAAAGAAGTCAATAAATTCAAGTGTAGTTAGTGCCAGGATGTGTTAATCACCTGTATTATAGGATCAAGCAAAGCAGATATAACAGGATCAAAAACAGGTTTTTTCCCAGATGCAGGAACCATCATGGTGTCATGAATCTGGATTAGTTCAAGCAACAAAGAGACTCCTTCCTTTAGTGCTGGTGGTGGGGATAGATCAACAGCAACCAGTGGTGGATATCTCATAAGCTTCTCCCCTCTGACTTTTAAAAAGTCAAAGAATGTTTTCTGAGCAGCATCCTTTAGACCCCAAAGTGTATTACAAAGAGCTGTTTCTCTTCCTAGAAGATCGGACACCTATTATCACATTTTACACACATTTATATAAATGCAAACAAGAAGTTTGATGTCTAGTAGAGAGGTGGCAATTTTGACTCGCTTACTTATGAATGAGTCGATTACGGTTATGTTTACTCACTACGGACGGTTAAACCTTTATGCATTAGCTTCATAAGAAAAGTGAACTCGAAGTTTATTTTTATTGAAAAAACATTGATCAATGTATTTAAAAAGAATTATATTATTATTATTACTATTATTATTATCGAGACAATATATACTTTTACTAATTTTGTTTGATGCATCATCATCATCATCATCATCATCATCATCGTACTCAGTATATCCCACCAATAGCAAAGCTATGGTAGGGTCTGAGGAGGGTAAGATGTAGGCAGCCTTACCTCTACCCCATAGGGATAGAGAGGCTGCTTCCGGTGAGACCCCCGGCTCGATAGTAGTTTTGCATCAAGCCTTAGACATAAGGCACATAGCACTCAATCATCGGGACACCGGCTGATCGGTGCATGTACCCTTATCTTTCAGCTATCAACGCCACTACATGATGCCTGATTAACCGTCCGTCACTTTTAACGTTATTTTCACGAGATTAGTAAAATAACGTCAAAATTAGTGCAATTTCACTTTTGCCCACCCGAGGGTTCACACATATACATCATATGTGCGCACCGCAAGCAGGGCTAATTTTTGTTTGATGCATATATATTATAAAAAAGAGATATCAACAAACAGTAACCAAGTTTCACAGGTTTTCCACGTAGTTCACTCCAAGTTTTTTTAGAAGTTTTAACCACTCAAGTTTCAATATTGTTGCAGTCGTGACGTTTTTTTTTTATAAATAAGAACTGAAACTTGTGTAAAATAGCTTGCGTGGCAAGTCAACCCAGTACAAATTGAACATTATGCCACGGCACCAATTTTACACAACTGGCTACACAATGATTATGTCACAACTGCATATACAGTCGGTAGCATTATAGTAAAATGAATACTTGAGAAGTCACTTCTTGAAATAGGATTGCGTAACCTTATTTGATGCATTAAATATTTATAAAAGCAGGGAAAATGTCAACAAAAGTAACCAAGTTTCATATTTTTCCAACTTTTTTAAAAGGTTTTAACCACTCAAGTTTCAATATTGTTTTGCTGTTGTGAATTTTATTTTTCAAAACGAATAGCTAATAGTGTAAAATGGCTTATGTGGCGAGTCAACCCAGTATAAACCGAAGATTTATTCATGCAGTCATCAATTTTACACAATTGGCCACACAATAACCATGCCACATCAGCATATTTAAACAGTAACGTAAACAGGAAACTTGAAGAGTTAAACCTCTTAAAAGAAGATGACGAATCTAGATTTAACAACTGGGAAACATGGTTACTCTTTAGAGACATTTGGCCTACAAAATGTAATATATTTATACAAGTGTTTTGGGTTAACCGTTAACCCAAAATTAGAGAACTTGTACAAATAATTACCGTTTTGCCACTCTAGTAGTAATAATTGAACTCACAGTGTAGCTGTAGAACTCGAGAGTGTTGCTAAGCTTATATGAAATAATAAGATTCGGTTGAGACTGCAACACTTGTTCAACTCTGACTTTGAACGGTCGGCAAACGCCCTCAAAAATCCTATCCAAAACAAATGTTAAATCAGCTTCTGACTTCTCTTCATTAATCTCTGAACTCTTGGAGAATCGATGGGCAGTTGGTCCAGTATTCACCACTGCATCTGGATCAAGTAACACAAATACAAGTTCTCTTTCGGATGCAAGAGCCTGCAATTAAAAACAAATAATAATTGTTAAAAAATAGTAAAATAAGAATAATAGTAACAATAATAATAATAATAACAATAATAATAAAGAAATGAAATCAAAGGTTATTTTTTGTAATTTACACACCTGATGCAGCCAACCGAGCATGTCACCTACATAGCGTAATGGATCATGAGCGTGTACTTCAATTGGCCTGGGCATTCCACCAGGTCCCCCGCGTGTAAGAGCACTTATGAATCTTCTAAACAGTGCATTGTGTCTCATATTTGCTACCTATCAATTATTATATGATTGATTAGTAAAAGGCGGTTTAAATAAGTCAAAAGGCTCGAGGTTGTTTGGATGCGCATTGTATGCATTTTGAGATCAGAAAATAGAAACTTTTTTGTGTCAAGTCGATACATTTTGGCGCCATTAATACCATATACTTGTTAGAATTATGAACAATATAATGTTTTAAAAGCATTTGTTAACAAACACGATTAGAAATATACTTTTCTATAAATTTATGACATTCCAAATTTGAATACCCTACCAAGTCCATTTCCAGCCATCTTTGATACTAATGTCTTGAAAATCAAAATTTGCCTAACACTGAAGTCTGCAACAACTGATTATCATATTAAATATGAATACTACAAGTTCTATAAGGCTATAAGCAGATCCAGTGGCAGTGAGAATAGCGTCGGGACCATCATCCTCCCCGGAAAAGGAAACACCCACACAACATATGTGCGTGTGTAATCCAATAATTATTACTTCGAGAAATTTATCACCACAATGCTCATAGTTTAGCGGCAGTGGCTTTGAATGATGTATTAAAGGTCAGTAATTCCACTTATGAACCCCTATGTAACTTTTAAAACTCATTGTATGATCCTTTTCCTCCAGTTATTTTTTTACAGCAAAATATCTCATTTTCTATTATCTGTTTAACGTTATTTTTATATGAACAATTATAGCTGCTTCTGGCCTAACTAACCTCAATATTTGATGAATCAAACTTAAATGCGGCTCAACAAAACATCTAGGAAATCTAGCTTATTTTGGGGGTTAATTTGTGTAATTGTGTTATATGTATAACTAACAGTTTAAAATATCTAATAACTAACAAATCAATTTGAGTTTTCCTAACTTAGGTTCTTGCTAGACCCTGCCCGGAGCACATCCAAACACCATGTAATGAAGCATGTTTTATTGTAGCTGTATATGTGATTTTATTTATTCATATCACATAACCAAAGATGCTTTTTCACTAATATTTACCTCCTCAGCACAATACTTGAACAGTACTGGTCTTTCTTTGAGACACCGAACTGCCATTTTCAACAGCTCGCTAACTTCAGGGTTATCAGTGTCACCCAATCTCCTGCACTCTGTCTGAACCCACCTAGGTGAAAGACAAAACAGCTACAGAATCAACAAATGAAGCATAATAAAGCAAGTAAACATGGCCAAATAGGGAGGTCAGCCACTTGGGCGGGTAGGGTGACCAAACATAAAGAGTTCAGGTTAAAATGGGCCTGGTTGGATTGACCCTCAAAACCGTTTTTGTGCATTTAAAAAGACATTGCAATAGATGGTGTTAAAGCACGAGCTTATTTACAAGTTTTATTCAGCTTAATGCCAGAATCTAACTTGTGCACAAACAAATTTTTGCAAGATGATGGTAAAGATCATAACTAAAATGTTGATTTAAAGCATGGCTATTATCATCAAGATTAATTTAGAATAAGAACTATTTTCTTCAATTTTGTAGGCTGTTTTAGACATGTTTAAGGTGGTTTAGACTAGTTTAGGTTGTTTTTGACTGTTTAACCAGAGTTTGTTGTGCTTAATCACCATTTGACTACCATGGTTGACCCTAAAATTTTCTTGGTAAAATAATAATTTAATGATATATACAGATTAATAACCCTAATAGTGGGTTAAACAAGCAAAAGTATTAAAAGCCATCAAGAGTGGTGTTTAATGATGATTTACATGTGTATTAAACCGGTAAAGTACCATGACCAAAAAACCCTACAAGTCTTGAAATAGATCGATTATTCACCTGCACAGGCGCTCATAGGCACCTTCTTGATAAACAGCCATCATATCCATGAGCTCCAAACCTGCACGCTGTGGACATTGAAAAATCAGAAACAATATCTCATGTATTTATAGGAAAGAGTAAAAAACTTAAAAAAAATAAAAACTGAGCATATATGATTATGTGTGTATCGATGTTAAGTAGAGAATTTACCTGATGATGGGTCCTGAGAAGGACTTTGCAATTTGCATGAATCGTTTGTACATGGCTCAACGCCTTGAAAAAGTTTTCATTTAATTCTTCCTCTCTAAGTGCATTAATCTACAAAAATACCAAAAGTAAGTACAGTCACATTGTACCACCTTTGTGATACAATGGCATACCAGAATCACAGCTTATCACCAAAAAAGCATCATCACCTCTTCGTTAGAAAGTTGATAATCTCGAAGAAAACATGATGCGATCTCTTGCCTCTGAGTGGTAACTTCCAGTTCCTGCTTCAGCCTTTCTGTGGTAGTGATAATATCTCCAGTGGTAGCATTACATTTACTCAAAAATTTAGCAATCCTGCAACATTTACATGATGAGCTATGCTTGTGATTGTGTCCTAATCTTCACTATTATAAGAGAGCTTGTTAATTTCTTAACAGATCTGATGTTTACACCTGTAGTATGTAGAATTACATACCACCAATTACTCATCAAATTCTTTAAGTTTCGTATAAAATTCACAAGTAACTCTATTTAGCAATCATGCTACATTTACATCAAGAGCTATGTCTATGCCCTAAACTTAACTTTCAGTTATTCTCAACACTGCTAAATCATGAAAAAAAATGTTAATCATATTAGCATCCAACATTAGAACAAAGCTTTTTATTTTATTAACAGGTCTATATCTCACTAACTACTCATCAAATTCTTCCAATTTCACATAAAATCCACAAGCACATAAAAACCTAAAGAGTACAGGTTCAATCACATTATCTGATAGAACCCCGAAAATAAAATAGTAAATTGATAGAAATAAACAAGAACAAGGATAGTTGGCTCGATTCGAGAGGGGCTAGTCTCCTGTTAATCCAATTCGAGAAGGATCATATCTCCGATTAAAAAGGTATAAAGACCTTCATTTTGATTAACATAAACATTCATATCCATAAACTAAAACCTGGACACTTATATAGACACAATTTTATTAATAAATGTTGCGGTTACGTAGACCTTTCAATGTCCTCACCCATTCGTCTCCCTTGGACCCTTCAACTTATGACAGGTTCGTATCAATACATCTCGCCGGGTAAAATGACTTGTCCTCAAGTCGGCAGCCCGATATTTGTTGACCATTGTGCCAAGCGATAAGCCATTCAATCATGGGCTGACCTGCTTCCTGAACCCCGTAGCTATCTTGAACTAAACAAGGTTGATGTCGAACATGGACCAGATTGAATATTGAAGCATATGGGACCGGATGAGGGCGAGAGTCTGTTAAGAGGGTAGGCTCACAAGTCACATGGACGACCCCACTGATGGTAAGAGGCAGCCCATAGAGCCAAGGCAATAGCTTATCCTCTATGGGATTGGCCAAATCTAATAACTGATAAAGTTTGATGATTCTCATTAACCAATAATCCCTAATATATACAGAAATCCCTCCTCCAATTTAGGGATGAATCATATTCTATATCAAATACAATCTATTCTATAATAATAATAATATAACCATATACATCTGCTAATACACCCCCGCAGTCTAAACTGGGGGTTCAGGAATGTTGAGACTGGATTTGAAGTCATAAAGAAATGAGGGCAAGTCATTGTTGAATGTACTTCTAATTAAAAAAATGCATTAAGGCAACACCTACTATAATCTAGCTTAGTCTCTCACTTACAGGTATCTTACGCGCACGCACTCTCTCCCTCTCTCTTTCTCTTCTCTCAAGAAGATACACCAGTGTATGTGTGCTCTACAGGTTACTCGATTTTTTTGTTTCACTATTTTTCAACCCATTCCCGTGATGGAAGAATGGATTATATGCTCTCACTACTAGAGGTTCTTGCTGCTGCACTTTGACTCTTTCGGGTCAGTCTGCTTCGGTTCATTTTCAGTCCAGAACCGAGACTGAACCCGAAACCGAAAATCAGCTGGAATAGGTTTTTCTCGGGTCAGGTTTTGGTTTTTCTCGGGCTGACCCGATATTTGCCCACCCGTGAATTATTCTCAACACTACCAAATCATGAAAATTGAAAAACACGCTAATCACATTAGCATTCAAAAATATAACAGAGCTTGTGAATTTCTTAACAGATCACTAATTACTCGTCAAATCCTTCCAATTCGATATAAAATCCACAAATACTTGAAAACCTAAAAACTACAAGTTATCGAGTTCTATCTTCAAAAGGTTATAACTACACATAAGCATCCGACACTATAACAGAGATTTTCAATATCTTAACAGATCTATATCTCACCAATTACTCATCAAATTCTTCCAATTTCATATGAATTCTACAAGCACATAAAAACCTAAAAACTAGAGGTTCTGGTGTTTGATCTTCAAATAAAAAATTACAATGACTCACTTGTCACAGCATTCAGCAAGTGCGTTAACCTCTTCCTCGACCCGATCCAAAGCCTAAAACCGAAATCAGTCAACGCATTTCAGTTTAAAAAGTGAGAAAATAATAATAATAATTGGAAATGTAACTGACTTGCTGAGCGGCATCGGAAGCTCGGAGGAAGTGGTGGTTGATATCGAGAGAACGCTTCTCGATGGTAGATCGGAGGTTACGGCGAGCGGGAGGGGTGTTGTCGGTGTAGAAAGAGGAGAGAGTGCTGAGGGAAGCCAGGAGATCTGGAGAGTCGGTGCGTGTTTCCAAAACCTTCTTCAGCTTCCTCGACAGCCCCGGCGCCAGTGCCGCTGTAGTACCCATTTTTGATGTGATCTGGTGTGGAACTCTTGTCCGCCGACTCGTTATTGATTTTTTTTTTTTTTTCGGTTTGGTTAATAGCCGGGTATGGTGGACTTACGTATCCATTCTCTGTTTCTCGTTTCTTTTTAAATAGGAGAATTACATTTACCCCTTATTAAGGGTGTGTTTAGGATTGCTTATTTAGTCCAAAAGAACTTTTATAACTTGTTACTTTTGAAAAAAAGTTTTTAAAAAAAGTGTTTGGATTAGCTGATGTGGATACATATGCATTTTTAACCTAAAAGTCATCAAAAGTCACAAATTCCTGACTTCTCAAAATCAGTTTTTTTACACTAAATGAAAAGTTAAAACCTAAAGTCTTTTTCACTTATCCAAACATCTTTTTTTATTTTCTCCTTCCTTTATGCAAAAGTTAAAAAGGTAAAAGGAGGGGAAAATAAACAATCCCAAACACCCCCTAAGTGACCTAAGAGCATTCTCATCCAACCCCTCATTTTATGTGAGGGGTGTTTTTATAATTTAGAAAGTGATTCAGGGTGTTGTGAGTGAAGAGTTTTTATATTTTAGAAAAAGTAGTGATTTTTCTGTATATTTGAAAAGTTACTGTTCACCCCCTATAATTTTTTAATATATTTTGAAAGTGGTTGTGAAAGAAGGAAAGAGAAAAAGTAATGATAAAAGGTATAAAAAGTATTATTTAATTGAAATAGAAAGAGAAAATGTAACGAGTTTTAGTGTAATTTTTGATTTAGGGATAGGATGTGGGATGAGAATGCTCTAATTATGTATATATCCAACCTTTAACCTTAAATTACATGTATCCCCTTCTTTAACAAAATTACATATAATGACAAAAATGCCCCTTTTAAACATAACTAAGACTTCTTCAGTTCTTCTCTTTCAAGCTATACAAGGATCTGATATCGGCAACCATAACTGACAGCGACATAAAATCGAACGACGACCAACCTTAACCGGCAAAAACCTTAAATCCGACAACAACCGAATTGACTCTTCATTATTCTTCTCGTTTTTTTATTATCGTCAACCCGAACCAGTTCGATAAAAACATCTTACTCTAGTGACCCCAACCAGGTGCACTCAATGATTGTGTAACAAGTGTGCGTATCCAAACAGGTGCGTTTATATATTGACATTTATTAGAAGTTTTATGCTCACCTTTTAGGTTATCTTGAATTTAGTAATTTCAAATGGTGTTACAAGAAAAAGATGATAATTGAACTAAATATTTGATAAAATATAGAAAAACCTGCACTTCAATGGAGGATGGAGAAGATGGCCGAAGATTTGATTGATGGAATCTTTATCAATTGCCCTAATTAGTTTATTAAAGGCAAAATAGTAATTTAATTAGTTATTTTTAATGAAATGGAGAAATATGTAATTGTTTTTTAAGTGTTGAGTAAATATGTAATAAGGGATTTTAAGAAGGAGATATATGTAAATGTCCCTTTAAAATAATGTAAAAAACATACTAAATTCAAAAAATATATATATAATTAAAATAAATAATTTATTATTTTTTTGTTATAAAATAACTATTTTTTAATATTAACTTTTATAAAATTAAAATAACCATAATTCATATCTATTTACTAGAAAAATAAGTTAGGATTGGATTGGGTTGTGAATGAAAGTGAAAATTTGAGTTTCAATGGGTTGTGTTAGTTAGAGGTGAGAGAAATTAGTTTCTTTTTTTTAATAAAAAGTTAGGTTTGATTGGGTTGTAAATAAGAGTAGTCTCAGTTTACTCCTCGGGTTCGATAATTCAAAGTTGTTTTTTATTTTATTTTTTTTTCTGTCTTTTTGTTTAGTTGTTTTTGTTTTCTATTACGGTTGTCTTTAGTTCCACAACAAAGTTGGGTACTTTTAAATATTCATATCTTCTTTTTATAATTATACTAGTATTTAAACCCACCTAGGCGGTGCGACGGGGACTTTAAACCTAACAACAAACATACGTTGAATACAACTAAATGAATAGCAACAGTTGAGCGTAGTACAAAAAAACTCAGTAAACTACCACAAAAACTTTCCAATAAAGCAAAACATATGTTAATCAACATTTCAACAAGTTACAAAAACAAAATATGAAAGTAACAAATCCAAAAGTAACTAACCAAGCCAACATTCATCGCTTATCAGCCTTAGCAATTGTACTGGTGGCCCGACATCTTCGCTGACCAGTAAACCTGTCTACAATAAAAGACCAACCTTTTGACTAGGTGGTGCATCATGATGAACGTACTAGCATGAGTAATATGTTTAATTACAATGACCATGAGGATGCTCAACTAGGTTCATAGTCATGCATGAACCTTAGGCCAAGAGTTTCTCTTAACACGGAGCTTGTGATACGTGTTACCTGCTTTCAACATTGGCTTGTCGGTACGACCACCACCTGCAAGTTGACCAATCATGACTCGACGTCCACTTAGCACAAATCTTTTTGGATCCAAATGGAAACGTCACTCTGCAGTTAATAATATTAAGCAGTAAATGTTAAAATATCCACTTTGAAAAATATTTAACAAAATTCATGATCTAGTTACATTGTGACCTGTATTAGAAAAACAACCCATTTTGACTTGTCCAAGTCGACCCATTTGGTTATTTTGTCACATGTAATTGCACACCATTGATCCAAATTTTCATTTAACATTATATTTATGTGTGAATTAGTTAAATACACTACCTTTAGGCTTTTTCAAATTAAGTATTTTTTACTCCCAGCAATGAAAAAATTAAAGGAATAAAGTGTCATCTAAACAACTTTTTTGACAAAACAAAGACATAAATACACAACATGACAACATACCACATATGCAACATTAACTCCTTTACTTGTAAGATCGACACTTGATGTCTCTCACTTCTATTGTTGCTGATGTACAATATTCTTAAACTTGATTTGCTCATGTTATCCCTACAAATTGAATATCTCAAACTTCAAGTTCATCATTCGGTTTTTTTAAGTAACACAATCACATGATGTAAGATATCATCATAATTTCCAAACCAACTCAATAGGCCACCGTGCCGGAAGGCCACTAGTAATAGGATGAAAGATTTTGATTTAAACACAAAGGCTCAGATATGTGATCATCATTGCCCTTAAGAACCAATCCGACCCAAAGGCGCCCGCAAATCCACCGACAAAACATCTTATGACAATCACTGTCCGCTCAATGATAGATGATCGACAATCTGCAACCACAATAGACAACTGGCACCAGCCTACCGCCGCCAGAGGTTTCTAATTAGGACCCGAAAATGATAGATGACGCCTTACTAACATAAATTGCGGATTTACACATACCAAACTTCAATAGCAATAAGTGTTGTTATTGATTTTTTGGTATACTAACCTTTTCCATGTGTTAACTTGAAAATTTTGCACAATCTCAACCTAGTAGGGCAAAAAACCTCTAATGTGTTGCAAAACACATCCGTCTTTTGCACTTGTTTTAATAAAAAATCATGCTAAACTATAATGTTTATGTGTCGAAATTAGTATGTACTTATATATTTTCATATATCCACGTACCAGTGCATGGAAGGAGTAAAAGCGAGGCTAAATCATTAAAAAACGAGCAAACGAGAGAATGCACGAGAGTGAAAGAAGAAAAGTAGAAAATACAAATGTATTGGAAATAGAGATATTAGAAAAGGATATGATAGAGGGTTGAAATACGAAGACATAGGAAAAAACGGGGAAGAAAACGGAGTTAAAACGAAGACTCTACAAGCGAAACAATAAAAATAATAAAATAATATGGTCAGACAAGTCTCCCGCCCGGTGCAGAGGATAGAGCTTCGTCCTACACGCTGCTCGGCACGCTCAGAATTAGATCCCGACTATTTTGTCTTTTTGTTACCCCTCGGAGAACAAAGATAGGTGCTACTCGCGGCTCGGAGGACGATATGTCGGCAAAAAGTCTTATAAACCCTATATAAATGATTTTTATCAACTCTAATCGAAAAATTCAACCTTTAGCCGTCCCTCAATGACCCTTGGAGCGATTTTGGAGCAGGAGAGTGTTCGTGATCAAGAAATTAAAGGCCGATGCATAAGATTGATCATTAAGCGAGTCTTAGTTCGTTTATTCAATTTATCTTATGCTTTCTTCTATTTTTCAGAAAATGTATGTGCTTAATTATCATATTTTGCTGCTGTTCTTGATGATTATCGGCTAGATTCCTGTTCTACCTAGGTTTTTGATTATTACTTTGTGATTTACGGAGTTTTATAGGTTTATTGGATCTTATTGTTGGTTTAATGCTAAAGTAAAGAACTTGATTACAATTGTTATGATGTGTATGCATATTTAGGTATGATTTATTGTTTTCTTTGTTCCGAATGTGTCTCGTTGAATGCATTTTAGTTATAGATGCATGTTTAGGTTGCTTAATGTGTGTGCTTAATTATCATATTTTGCTGCTGTTCTTGATGATTATCGGCTAGATTCCTGTTCTACCTAGGTTTTTGATGATTACTTTGTGATTTACGGATTTTTATCGGTTTATTGGATCTTATTGTTGGTTTAATGCTAAAGCAAAGAACTTGATTACAATTGTTATGATGTGTATGCATATTTAGGTCTGATTTATTGTCTTTCTTTGTTCCGCATGTGTCTTGTTGAATGTATTTCAGTTATGCATGTTTAGGTCACTTACTGTGTGTTTGTGATTATTTTATGGTTTTGCTAGACGTAGTATCCATAGGAGCATTGATGGGTGATTGGTTAGAACTTCATATTCTACCCATCTAGATAACTGACAGGTGATAGATAGTCAGATTATCTTTGGGGTTAAGAGTTCAGGTTTAAACACTCTGACAGAAGGTTTCCCTAGATTTTTCGAGTATCATTGTAATTTCGTGTTTATCGATTATTTTTAGGTTACCCCTTGCACTTTAGGGTGTATTGAGATAGTGAGACCGACGGATGATCAGTCTTTTAGGGTACCTTAGCATTGTTGGAGAGACTGACAGGTAATCCGACCAGCCGGTAAGTTTAAACACCACTTAGAGTTTTCTTTTAGGTCACACCAAGAGAATGATCAGGGATCTACTAGGTTATCTAAGGGCGTCGTATTTTAATATCCTGGTTCCATCATAGTTTCCATCGCCGAGAGCTGAAATCTAAGAGTTACAAGTAAGATTCTAAACCTAGGTAGTGTTTCTCCTATCTTTGAGTTCGTTTAGGTCATTGTGTTGAAGTTTGTTAGTGTCAGTGTCAGTTTTAGTTTAATTAGTCACTTGTTATATCAGTAAATGGTCAGAGTCTAGTATAGGTGTTGTAACAGCCCAGCTACCGCCGCACCATAATATTGTCCGCTTTGGTCGGGACATACCACCATCGCCTCACGGATTTGCTTTTGGTTACCCAGGTGAAGATTTCCCAGGAGGTCGCCCATCCTGATACTATTTCCACCTGAGCACGCTTAACTGTGGAGTTCTCCTCTCATCCACTACCATTAAGCGCCCAAAACGCGTTATGATGGGAAATGTATCACCTTCTTATAAATAAGGCTTTGTTCTCCTCCCCAACCGATGTGGGATGTCACATGACACCCCCCTTTAGGGGTCCGGTGTCCTTGTGGGACCTGGCACCACTGGTCCGGCCCTGGCTCTGATGCCATCTGTAACAGCCTAGCTACCGCCGCACCATAATATTGTCCGCTTTGGCCGGGACATACCACCATCGCCTCACGAATTTGCTTTTGGTTGCCCAGGTGGAGACTTCCCAGGAGGTCACCCATCCTGATACTACTCCCACCTAAGCATGCTTTACTGTGGAATTCTCCTCTCATCCACTACAGTTAAGCGCCCAAAACGCGTTATGATGGGAAAGGTATCCATCTTCTTATAAAGAAGGCTTTGTTCTCCTCTCCAACCGATGTGGGATGTCACAATCGCTAGTGTCCTTTGGTTTCGATATCCCGGACTCATTAGGCTTTACATAGTCGATAGGTACACTTGCCTGTCTAGTGGTCTAGCATTAGAAGAGTCTAGGTTTATAAATTTAAAACTAGAGTGTCTAGGTTAAGTTAAGCTTTTATAGACCGCTTTCAGTACATCAAGTTTTTGGTGCCGCTGCTGGGGAGTCTTTTTAGTATGTCTAGTAATTATTGTATATATATATATTATTTATATTATTGGTCTTCTTGTGTGTTAAGCTGTGGTGTGTCTTATGTTCTTGTGAGTCCGGATCTTTCTGTGTTTTGTGATTTGCTTATTATGTCTTTTAGAGAGTCTTTTATTTGTGTCTTATATCATGTGTGCGATCTGTGGAGGACCCCATTTCACTGTATGTTGTCCAAATTCGTCGGGGTACTCCATGGACTACGATGCTAACATGTATTTGCAGTCGCATCCATATGCAACATGAGAAGAACTACTTGAATGGATAAGAGCAGTGAGGGAGGAAAGAGATCGGGAAATTCAGGCTATAACAAATCATATCAAGGCAATCCCGAAACCACGAAATGTTTCCTTTTGTGATACAGAAGGAAATTTGATTGCAATTCAAATTGCCACAGGTGCAATAATACCTGTAGTTTCAGACTCGGAGTTTATGATGAACAACGAAGATCTTTACTCAGCCTAAGATGATAATGGACTAACAAGTCCCACCTTTGGTTCAGTAAGAAGTTAAATCAATGCATCAGTATCCCATGCCTTGATACTATGGATCAGAACCCATTGATGATGATTTTCGGGGTGATGAGGGGATAGCGGTAGCAGAGTTGCCTAGTAACACTGTGGTTGAAATTGAAGTGGGTGACGAGGTGATGGAGAATGACACAAAGGAGGAGCACATTCCTTCATGGGAGCTGGAATTTGGTGACGAGTTATTAGATTTGCCCACTCCATGTTGTGAAGAAGAAGAGTTTGACCCACTTAGTGATTTAAAATGTCTTGAAGATTTACTGTATAACGAGCCAAATGTGGGGATCGAGTAGGAGCCTTCCGAGGTAGTAAATGATGCGGTTCCTACGACATTACACATCGAATTTGATAAATCAAAACACGAACCGTACTCAATCTCCATTCAGGACGTGTCGAGGTTTGAAATATTGACTATAAGAGAAAGGATATCGAGGCTCAGGGATTGAATAGTGGGTCGTAATTTGTCATGCCCACCTAACTTCACTGAGTTATTATGTAGGGATGACCACCTCTTGAATTACATGCATATCATACATTTCGATCCCGGGAAATTCAAGAGTTGGTGGGCAGAGCGGAATTTATATTTTTGGGCCCACGAGAGCTTTACAATAGGTTTATTCCTGACCATGCGTAAGAGAAGAGTATTGAGGAGCAAAGATGGGAAGAGAATAAAGGAGAAGCCCCCTTATTGAGTTTTTAGGAGCAAGTCTGGCTAAAGACTGTTATGTAAACTTAGCGCTTTCCGGGAGGCATCCAGTATTATTTTTCCTTTTTAGTTTTATTTTTTATTTTTATTATTTTTTTACATTGCTAGGTGTTTCTTCTCTTATTTGCAGGTTGTTCCAGGGTTGCTTATGGATGGGTGATGACATTAGGGATGCCGACTGGTGGAGGATTACCGAGACGTTTTCATAATTATTAATTGTTGATTGCTGCTTTCGTTCGTGACAGCTTGGTAAAGAGCACTTGATTTTGAGGCTTTCGTTCGAATTGGAGAGCAAGGAACATGATCCACCGTACACTTTCACAGATACATTTATCAGGGGAGTTTGTTCCATTTTATTTTTCTTTATGTTTTATTTGTATATTTTCCTTGTCTCACATTGAGGACAATGTGAAAGTTAAATGTGGGATGGGGAATTGACGTTTTGAAAAGAAAAATAAAAATAGCAAAAAAAATATGTTCAGAAAAATCATTAAAAAAATTTGAAAAATGTCCTGAAAATTTAAATTAAGTTTGCAAAATAATGGAAAATGATAGAAAAATTTAAGATTGGTTTTTTAAAACTATTATTATATATGAGATTAAATAAAGATAACGTACTAAACTAGGGATGGGTCGGTAGGGCCGACTAGCTTTGAAAGGTTTCCCCTAATTATTATTAATATACATAGTAATCATAAACCTTGTGGGTTCTCATCTTGAGGGGGTATTGTGAAGCGGAAAATTCGTTAGGGCATAAGGAGTGTTACCATAATCTGACTACCTTGAGGTAGTGAGAATTACATGCACTTTAAATTAGCATGCCACTCAGTTTTATGAAAGTAAATAGCGAGTGGTGGCACCCATCAATGTCCATCTTTTATACGAGCTTAGAAAAATAGTTATATATTTAGGTAAAAGATGCATAAGAGCACAAAGTTTTGTTTGCACGAACATCAAAGATTTGCATTTATTTTGAAAGTACAAGTGTGAGAAAGTTATGCAAATAGAATTCACTAAAAAAAAGAAAAAGAAAAGAAAAAAAAAGAAAAAAAAAGTTAGAAAAGGAGGCCAAAAGACGCATACTAGACGGGGCCGGGAGCTTACGTTTTACCAAGGGGATGGTGACTCTGAGGATACACTATTGGGGCTCGAGGTTTTTAGTCAATAAATATTTTTAGAAAATACTAAGGGTGAAGGCCTGAGACCATCATATACTGGGTTGCACCTCGGATAAAACATTGCTGGCCAATATCCTCTAATATAGTTTTAGGATTAGGTATTGCTCATATGACCTCACTTGACCTTTCATCCATCTAAATTCCAACAAAGTGAATTTTCTTCTTACCATTAAAGGGTTTTTAGCTTACGGTGATAGGTTGAACTAGTCTGTTTCAACCCGTTTTAAATTGTTTTGATTATGCTTGAGATGGGGGTAAGCAGTTCTTTAACTCTTCAGGAATGAGACCCATAGGTTATTTGATATCACTTGAACTTAATCTTTAAATATGATTGGGGGGGGGGGGGCTTAAAGGCCGGTGGCTGGTTTTAAGTGGACAACAATATCGGCAATCGTGGTTTTTGTGTTAATCTGTGTATAAATTAACCTACATGTTTTAAAGATCGATCTTGAATTATGATCCCATTGCAATGTATATTTTTTCGGGGATAAAAAGGTTTAAGTGTGGGGATGTTGGATGTGTTGCAAAACATATCCGTCTTTTACACTTGTTTTAATAAGAAATAAAGCTAAATTATAACGTTTATGTGTCGAAATTAGCATGTACTTACATATTTTTATACATCCAGGTACCCGTGCATGGAAGGAGTAAAAACGAGGCTAAGTCATGAACAAAAGGAGCAAATAGGAGAATGCACGAGAGGGAGAGAAGAAAAGTAGAAAATACAAATGGATTGGAAATAGATGTATTAGAAAAGGATATGATAGAGGGTTGAAATACGAAGTCATAGGAAAAAACGGGGAAGAAAACGGAGTTAAAACGAAGACTCTACGAGCGAAACAATAAAAATAATAAAATAATATGGTCAGACAAGTCTCCCGCACGACGCGGAGGGTGGAGCTTCATCCTACACGCGGCTCGGCACGCTCAGAGTTAGAACCCGACTATTTTGTCGTTTTGTGACCCCTCGGAGAACAAAGATAGGTGCTACTCGCGGCTCGGAGGACGATATGTCGGCAAAAGGTCTTATAAACCCTATATAAATGATTTTTTATCAAACCTAATCGAAAAATTCAACCTTTAGCCGTCCCTCAATAACCCTTGGAGCGATTTTGGAGCAGGAGAGTGTTCGTGATCAAGAAATTAAAGGCCAGTGCATAAGATTGATCATTAAGCGAGTCTTAGTTCGTTTATTCAGTTTATCTTATGTCTTCTTCTATTTTTTGAAAATGTATGTGCTTAATTATCATATTTTGCTGCTGTTCTTGATGATTATCGGCTAGATTCCTGTTCTACCTAGGTTTTTGATGATTACTTTGTGATTTACAGATTTTTATCGGTTTATTGGATCTTATTGTTGGTTTAATACTGAAGCAAAGAACTTGATTACAATTGTTATGATGTGTATGCTTATTTAGGTCTGATTTATTGTCTTTCTTTGTTCCCCATGTGTCTTGTTGAATGTATTTCAGTTATAGATGCATGTTTAGGTCGCTTACTATGTGTTTGTGATTATTTTATGGTTTTGCTAGACGTAGTATCCATAGGAGCATTGTTGGGTGATTGGTTAGAACTTCATATTCTACCTATCTAGATAACCGACAGGTGATAGATAGTCAGATTATCTTTGGGGTTAGGAGTTCAGGTTTAAACACTCTGACAGGAGGTTTCCCTAGATTTTTCTAGTTTCATTGTAATTCCGTGTTTATCGATTCTTTTTAGGTAACCCTTGTACTTTAGGGTGTATTCAGAAAGTGAGACCGACGGATGATCAGTCTTTTAGGGTACCTTAGCATTGTTGGAGAGACTGACAGGTAATCTGACCAGCCGGTAAGTTTCAACGCCACTTAGAGTTTCCTTTTAGGTCACACCCAGAGAATGATCAGGGATCCACTAGGTTATCTAAGGCCGTCGTATTTTAAGATCCTGGTTCCATCATAGTTTTCATAGCCGAGATGAAATCTAAGAGTTACAAGTAAGATTCTAAACCTAGGTAGTGTTTCTCCTATCTTTGATTTCGTCTAGGTCATTGTGTTGAAGTTTGTTAGTGTTAGTGTCAGTTTTAGTTTAATTAGACACTTGTTTAATGTAACATCCACAAAATTTTGGTTCAAATTTGACAAGTTTATAAAGTTAAAGGACTAAAAAAATTTATGAAATAAGTAATGGGGAAAATAAGATAAGGAAATGAAGGCATTTTTATACTAAGGAAATAAGTATGGAAACTCCATCCCACATGGAAAGTGGGAAACAAATTGAAGCACTTTATAAGGAAGGAGTTTTCCATGGTAATGTTCTTATGTGGCTAACCACTCTCACTAGTCCTAGCGGAGGGTGCGAAGCACCCGACACGCACGTGCACGGACTCGGACTCGGACTCGGGCGATGGGCGTAATGTGGCGTTTTGATGGTGCACTTGGCACTTCACACGCTCGCATCGCCGTGAACCGCATAAAGGCCGCTTTAGTATTTTTGAACTATGGAAGATAGACCAAGACGTTACAAGATACTAAAGTTTAAGGACTGAAAATAAAAATTCTTGTTTCCAGACCCATCGTTCTACGCGACGGGTATACAAACTAGATCATTGCGCTACGCGATGCAGATTCCTAGGAATTTAGAAAAAGGGGCGCTGTGTTACGCGATGGTCCAGAAGGAAGGGGGTACCGCGCTACGCGATGACCCGGTTAAGTAACCGGATCAACCACATGTCAACACGTGGTAGATTCTGGTGGATTGCGGTGTCGCGCTACGCGATGGCTTATGGAAAGGCCCATCGCGCTACGCGACGGTGGGGAAAACTTTGCCTATAAAAGGGGGCTACGGGATTGAAGCATTCTCAACCCAAAAACACTTTTCTTTCACACACATAACATTGGAGAATGTGCCCGACCATTGTGAGGTTCCGTGGTCCCGATTTCTCGTGATTCGTGCATGAATTGGAGTTCTGATGCTCGATCGACTGATTAAGTGAGTTCGAAACAAGGTTCTGACAGTTTAGGTAGAAGTGCTACTTGTACAAGGCTTAGGCAAATAAAAATACCCGCGTAAGGTTGGGATTCTGCTTAAGTTATAATTTTATTATATTATTTTAATGGCTTAGACTCTAGTCAAGGGTATAGTCTATATCTTGATCAAGTAAGTAAGTGAAATATAAGCTTTCATAAGATAAGATTGTTGTTGAAATGTTGCTGTTTATTTTTATAAAGATATTACTTATGAAAGAAGAAACTTGATATATACGTTTCTTCATGATGAAGAAACGTAGCATATAAATGTTTTATAAAATGAAATGAATATCAAGGTAAAGGTTATGCAAATAGACTTAAGGTCTATAGCTAGATTGTAGATCTATTTATTTATAGAATGTTATTCTCGTACTATAGGTCCGAGATAAAGATCAGACATCTGTTGGTGAGAAATCTTGAAATCAACAAAAGGTGAATACGTCTAAACCTTTTTATAGTGTGAAATGTTTTATGACGTGAATAGGTCTATGTACTGTATATTTTGAAAAGATATTTACTCTTTAAAACTATAGGCTGTTATCCATATGTGAAAGAGTTATGGAAATATTTGCAAGAGGGTTGGTTCAAATCCTCTAAAATGTTTTGATACAAGGTAGTACTAAACTCTCAGGCTAAAATACACAAGTGTCTGGATCCTTACATATATGTACTGTAGTGGGCACCCTACAGACATACTGACCATGAGGCAAGTGACTGTCTCTAGGGCGAGTGAAGTCCGATTATGTGGTTTGTGCGTATGTTTAGTTTCGATGAGATGGGATTGAGACCCACTGAGTCGTTGAAGGCTATTGGTGTTGTGTCATAACGAATTGTGAAAACGTTTTATTGAGTCAGCGTGTTCACCAGCATATAGCTGACGTATTTTCAAACTGTTTTCAGGTAACCAGGAGTAATGTATAGTGGTGAATATGCCATTAGAGATAGAAGATCACTAAGCATAGAATGCAGCTGGTGGCTCAGCTAATTTTGTAATGATGCATATGTAAAACTTGTTTTTAGACAAGTAATTTTGTAAAACAAAGAAGGGTATTTAATTCCCTATATTATAAAAGTAAATATTTTAAATTAACATTTTCCGCTGCAAACTTTGATAAATTGACAAAAGTGGTACCAACTGTGAGTCACATGCCTAGGCCCGAAGGCGGGGTGTGACAGGTTGGTATCAGAGCCATTGGTTTTAGCGAATTAAGTATTTGATAAAAGTACTTAGGCTTTAACCAACTTAAGTGTATGAAAGTACGGATAAGATATATATACATTTGGTGAATTCTTAGAGATAGTAACTAATAGTTACCTTCTATTTCTCGTCTATAGAATGTCGAAAAGAGGAAATTTGAACGTTGAAGTCAATAGTGGACCCTCAAGGAATACGAGAGGGAGACTAAAGAAAAATATCAAAAATCAAGTTGTCGATAATCAAGAAGAAAATGCTACCCCTCCTGCTGGTGATCAATTCGTGAGAAAAGAAGATATGCAAGAACTGATTGCAAGAGGAATTGCCGACGCTTTTCCAGCTATGCTCGAGACTATGAGGAAGAAGGAAACATCGAGCAATGAGAAATCTAACAAGTCTAAACGAGAAGAAGAAAAAGAACATGTCAGCTCTAACGCTGATAGAGATTATGAGGAGAAGAAAACCAAGAAACAAAAGACTAAGGAAGGCTGTAGTTATAAGACATACCAGACGTTTAAGCCTAAAGAATTCTTTGGAAGTGATGGTGTTATTGCTGCATTAGGATGACTTGAAGATATAGAAGCCATTAATGTCATTAGTAAGTGTACGGAAGAAGAAGCAATTCGGTATTCCTCCCAATCATTCAAAGATGAAGCTCTGCAATGGTGGAATACTCTTACACAAGCTAAGGGTAGATTAAACATGTACAAGCTGAGTTGGGAAGAATTTAGGGATCTTGTAATTAGAAAGTTTTGTCCAATGAATGAAAAAGATGAAATTCAAATCAAGTTTTTAAATCATAGATTTATTGGGACAAATCTCAAGGACTACAACACTAAGTTCTTGGAGTATTGTAGGATAGTACCACACTTGATAACGCCGGAAAATAACAAAGTAACTCATTATATTTGGGGTTTGCCAAAGGAAATAAGAGATATGGTCAGATCATCTCTACCTCAAACCATTGATTCAACCATGGAGTTGGCTGGATATATGATGAATGGTTTAATAAGAACCCGTGAAGTGGAAAAGAAAGAGAATACCTTCAAGAGGGAGGTTGTGTTTAAAAAGAATGAAAAGGACAACAAGAAACCATATCGTGGGGAAAGGAAGAATTCTCAATCACCAATTCCATTATGTAAGATATGCAATCGGAGACACTTTGGAAGGTGCAGGTTTAATCAGTCACTTACCTGTAGTAACTATAAACAAGTGGGTTATGCAACAACCGATTGCTGGAAAGATAAGATTGCTTGTTATGGTTGTGGTGAAATGGGACATTTTCAAAATGAATGTTCGAAGAAGAAAACTGGAGGAGAAGGTGCAAGTGGTAGTGGCACCAAGAATGAATGAAGAAAGGGAAATGCACGTGTTTTTGTGCTCAACACCGAGAAGGCAACCGAGATGCCGGAAGTCATAACCGGTTCGTTTCTCATTAATAATGTTTATGCTAGAGTTTTGTTTGACTCGGGTGCAAACCAAAGTTTTATAGATAAGAAATTTTGTAGTCTATTAAATGAACCCTTAGTCAAGTTAGACCAATCCCTAATGGTAGAAACGGCCGACGGTAATCAAGTTAGAATATCTGAAGTCTTGAATAAGGGTAAAATTTTGTTAGCAGGACATGTCATACCTGTCCAGCTGTTACCCATGAGATTGGCAGGCTTTGATATTGTCCTAGGTATGGACTGGTTATCCGATAATCAAGCTCGTATCTTATGTGGTAAGAAAGCAATCGAAATTTGTGCAAACGGGAAGATAATTCAAACAGCCGGAGACAAAGATGGGGGTCATGTTAGCTTAATCTCAATGATTAAAGCTAATAAATGCCTACGTAAAATTTTTTTAGCATTTATGGTGTATATGACGAAAGAACGTAAAGAGAAGAAATTAGAAGACGCACCAATTGTCTCAGAATTTCCTGACGTTTTCCTAGAAGAATTACCAGGGATACCGCCAGAGCGTGACGTTGAATTTAGAATAGATTTAGTACCTGGAACCGCTTCAATAGCTAAATCCCCGTATAGACTAGCTCCAACGGAAATGAAAGAATTAAAGAAACAGTTAGATGAACTGTTAGAGAAAGGATTTATAAGACCAAGTTCTTCACCTTGGGGAGCTCCGATTCTATTTGTGAAAAAGAAAGACGGTTCGATGAGAATGTGTATTGATTATCGGGAGCTAAACAAAGTAACAATCAAGAACAAGTACCCACTCCCAAGAATCAACGATTTGTTCGATCAACTACAAGGAGCAAGTTGTTTTTCAAAGATCGATTTACGTTCAGGTTATCATCAATTAAAAGTCCAAGAAGAAGATATTTTGTAAACCTTATTTAGATAAATTTGTAATCGTATTCATCGATGATATACTTATTTATTCTAAATCAGAAGAAGATCATAAGGTTCATCTTAGAATTCTGCTTGAATTACTTCGGAACGAGAAATTGTACGCTAAGTTTTCCAAGTGTGAATTCTGGCTTCATGAAGTACAATTACTTAGTCATGTTATCAATACAAATGGAATTCAAGTAGATCCCGCCGAGATTGAAGCAATAACTAAGTGGGAAATTCCTAAATCGCCAACCAAAGTTCGAAGTTTTCTAGGTCTGGCTGGATACTATAGAAGATTCATCGAGAATTTCTACCGTATAGCAGTTCCCTTAACTTCTTTAACTCGAAAGAATGTTAAGTATGAATGGGTAACCAAACAACAAGAAGCATTTGATTTACTTAAACAAAAGCTTACTAATGCACCTATACTGGCTTTGCCAGAAGGTACAAAAGACTTTGTTGTATTTAGTGACGCATCTCATTCAGGTATGGGTTGTGTACTAATGCAACGAAACAAAGTAATAGCTTATGCTTCTCGATAATTAAAAGTGCACGAAAAGAATTATATAACTCATGATCTGGAGTTAGGTGCCATAATTTTTGCCTTAAAGTTACGGAGACACTATTTATATGGAGTTAAGTTTATCGTGTACACTGATCATAAGAGTTTAAAGCATATCTTTGATCATAAAGAACTTAACATGCGTCAAAGACAATGGATGGAAACTTTAAATGACTATGAGTGTGAAATCACCTATCATGAACGAAAAGCAAATGTAGTAGTTGATGCATTGAGTCGTAAAGAACATGAAAAACCTAAGAGGGTTATAGCTTTAAGACTGGAACTACAAATAGATTTAATTGCACAAATCAAGAAGGCTCAAAAGAAAGCAATCGAAGAAAATAAAATCTCCAAAGAAAAACGTAATGGTACTATTGACTCTTTAGTCAAAGGAGATGATGACATACTCAGACTTGGAAACAGAATCTGGGTACCAAAGATTGATGAATTACGTGGAAAGATTATGAGTGAAGCTCATCGATCAAAGTATATGATGCATCCCGGTGGTGATAAAATGTATCAAAATCTTAAGCCTAACTACTGGTGGAACGGGATGAAAAAGGATATTGCTCTATACGTAGCCTAATGTTTAACGTGTTTGCAAGTCATGGCTGAGCATCAAAAACCTTCAGGTTTGCTTCAACAACCTGAATTACCTGTTTGGAAATGGGAGATGATAACAATAGATTTTATTAATAACTCCCTAAGACTACCCGACAACATAATGCTATTTGGGTCATTATTGATAGGTTAACTAAATCTGCTCATTTCATACCTATCAATGAATCTTACTCTATGGATAGATTGGCACGAATATACGTAAAAAACATTGTGTCATTGCATGGTGTGCCATTATCTATCATATCCGATCGAGATAGTAGATTTACTTCTCATTTTTGAAAAAGTTTCCAACAAGCGTTAGGAACTCAACTGAATGTTAGCACTGCTTATCATCCTCAAACTGATGGGCAGAATGAAAGAACAATTCAAATGCTTGAAGATATGCTCCGAGCTTGTGTGATTGATCTAGGAGGAAGTTGGGATGATCATCTTCCTTTAATGGAATTCTCGTATAATAATAGTTATAACACGAGTATTCAGGCCGCACCTTTTGAAGCATTGTATGGACGGAAATGTAGAACGCCTGTATGCTGGTCTGAAACTGGAGATAATCAAATGTCTGGACCAGAGATAGTCCAAGAAACAACTGATAAGATATTACAAATCCGTGAATGACTTAAAATGGCAAGAGATCAACAAAAGAATTATGTTGATATTCCCCGTAAGCCGTTAGAATTTCAAGTAGGCGATAAAGTTTTGTTAAAGGTTTCACCAAGGAAAGGTGTTGTATGATTCGGCAAGAAAGGGAAATTAAGTCCGCGTTTTGTGGGACCATTTGAAGTATTAGAACGAATCGGTACTATAGCTTATCATTTACGATTACTAGAAGAAATGAAAGGCATACATGATGTATTTCATGTTTCTAATTTTCGCAAGTGTTTGGCTGACGAAACTTTAGCTATGCCTTTAAGGGATGTTGAAATTAACGAAAATCTAAAATTCGTAGAACAACCTCTACAAGTTGAAGATTTCCAAGTAAAGAGACTTAAACGACGAAAGCTGAAGCTAGTCAAATAAGGTGGAACTCCCGACAAGGACCAAAATATACTTGGAAGTTAGAATCGAAAATGAGAAAGAAGTATCCACATTTTTTCTAGCGAATCTCGAGGACGAGATTCATTCCAAGGTGAGGAGGATGTAACACCCACAAAATTTTGGTTCAAATTTGACAAGTTTATAAAGTTAAAGGACTAAAAATATTTATGAAATAAGTAATGGGGAAAATAAGATAAGGAAATGAAGGCATTTTTATACTAAGGAAACAATTAAGGAAACTCCATCCCACATGGAAAGTGAGAAACAAATTGAAGCACTTTATAAGGAAGGAGTTTTCCATGGTAATGTTCTTATGTGGCTAACCACTCTCACTAGTCCTAGCGGAGGGTGCGAAGCACCCGACGCGCACGCGCACGGACTCGGACGCGGACGCGGACGCGGACGCGGACGCGGACGCGGACTCGGACTCGGACTCGGGCGATGGGCGTAATGTGGCGTTTTTATGGCGCACTTGGCACTTCACACGCTCGCATCGCCGCATAAGGGCCGCTTTAGTATTTTTGAACTATGGAAGATAGACCAAGATGTGACAAGATACTAAAGTTTAAGGACTGAAAATAAAAATTCTTGTTTCCAGACCCATTCCGCTACGCGACGGGTATACAGACTAGATCATCGTGCTACGCGATGCAGATTCCTAGGAATTTAAAAAAAGGGGCGCCGAGCTACGCGATGGTCCAGAAGGAAGGGGGTATCGCGCTACGCGATGACCCGGTTAAGTAACCGGATCAACCACGTGTCAACACGTGGCAGATTCTGGTGGATTGCGGCGTCGCGCTACGCGATGGCCTATGGAAAGGCCCATCGCGCTACGCGACGGTGGGGAAAACTTTGCCTATAAAAGGGGGCTACGGGATTGAAGCATTCTCAACCCAAAAACACTTTTCTTTCACACACATAACATTGGAGAACGTGCCCGACCATTGTGAGGTTCCGTGGTCCCGATTTCTCGTGATTCATGCATGAATTGGAGTTCTGACGCTCGATCGAGTGATTAAGTGAGTTCGAAATAATGTTCTGACAGTTTAAGTAGAAGTGCTACTTGTACAAGGCTTAGGCAAATAAAAATACTTGCTTAAGGTAGGGATTCTGCTTAAGTTATTATTTTATTATATTATTTTAATGGTTTAGACCCTAGTCAAGGGTATAGTCTATATCATGATCAAGTAAGTAAGTGAAAATAAGCTTTCATAAGATAAGATTATTGATGAAATGTTGCTCTTTATTTATAAAGATATTACTTATGAAAGAAGAAACTTGATATATACGTTTCTTTATGATGAAGAAACGTAGCATATAAATGTTTTATAAAATGAAATGAATATCAAGGTAAAGGTTATGCAAATAGACTTAAGGTCTATAGCTAGATTGTAGATCTATTTATTTATAGAATGTTATTCTCGTACTATAGGTCCGAGATAAAGATCAGACATCTGTTGGTGAGAAATCTTGAAATCAACAAAAGGTGAATACGCCCAAACCTTTTTATAGTGTGAAATGTTTTATGACGTGAATACGTCTATGTACTGTATATTTTGAAAAAAATATTTACTCTTTAAAACTATAGACTGTTATCTTATGTAAAAGAGTTATGGAAATATTTGCATAAGGGTTGGTTAAAATCCTCTAAAACGTTTTGATACAAGGTAGTACTAAACTCTCAGGCTAAAATACACATGTGTCTGGATTCTTACATATATGTACTGTAGTGGGCACACAACAGACATACTGACCATGAGGCAAGTGACTGTCTCTAGGGCGAGTGAAGTCCGATTATGTGGTTTGTGCGTATGTTTAGTTCCGATGAGATGGGATTGAGACCCACTGAGTTGTTGAACGCTATTGGTGTTGTGTCATAACGAATTGTGAAAACGTTTTATTGAGTCAGCGTGTTCACCAGCATATAGCTGACGTATTTCAAACTGTTTTCAGGTAACCAGGAGTAATGTATAGTGGTGAGTATGCCACTGGAGATAGAAGATCACTAGGCATAGAATGCAGCTGGTGGCTCAGCTAATTTTGTAATGATGCATATGTAAAACTTGTTTTTAAACAAGTAATTTTTTATAACAAAGAAGGGTATTTAATTCCCTATATTATAAAAGTAAATATTTTAAATTAACATTTTCCGCTGCAAACTTTGATAAATTGACAAAAGTGGTATCAACTGTGAGTCACACGCCTAGTCCCGAAGGCGGGGTGTGAAATTTAATCAGTAAAATTATTAATTTCTTGGTTAAAGTCTAGTCTAGGTGTCGCTAGTGTCCTTTGGGTTCGATATCTCGTACTTCATCATGCTTTACTACAGTCGATAGGTACACTTGCCTGTCTAGTGGTCTAGCATTAGAAGAGTCTAGATTTATAAATTTAAAACTAGAGTGTCTAGGTTAGGTTAAGTTTTTATAGACCGTTTTTAGCACATCAGCCTCCTATACTTCATATCCAAATTAAATTTAACAAATAATTTATATCTACACACAATCTACTAAAAAACATACGCCCCTAGGACCCAATTACCTAGAGTGAGTGTAGTCCCCAAATATTGCATGCAATCTACTTGAATCAATTCAGCAACACAACCACAACAATTTTTTAGAACTAATTGTGTGTGAATACTGAATCACCGCCAACAAGGGTTACGAATCGGAATCGGCACCGCCGAGACTCTCCCGGCACCGCCTAGTTTTTCCAACGTAAACCGACAACAGTAAATTCACCCACCGAGCAACTGAACCAAACCCGATTAGGTCATACCAAGAAGAGGAACCCGGCGATGGTGTTGGTTGAGCCCTGAGAGGATTTGATCAGAAGTGAGCGTTAAGCAGGAGAGCATAATTGATGAGAAAGGAATTAAATGATTAGTGTAAAGTGACAACATACGTGCCGATAGAAAACAAAGCTGGGTTAAAGATACACATGGTACACACTTGAATGTACATTGTACAAATAAGTGATGCATACTTTAGATGAAATTGTTATATTCTAAATTATACGTAAATCAAACTCAAAATTTAAAAACAATAACTGAAATTAAAACAAAAGCTTGATAATTGAAAAATAAAAATTATTAAATTATGTCATTTCGTCTCTCAAACTTTCGGTAAGGGCATTGGTTTTTTTTCTTTGTTTTAGGCTTCCAAAATGAGTGGGCCGCCTCTCCTAACCAGTTAGCCAAAAAATGTCATGAGTTGTAAGACTAACTATTTTTATTCACAACCCAGCCCAGCCCAAACTTTAATAAAAAAAATTAATTTATCTATCTTCAACTTAAACTGCCCACCCCGATCGAAAGTTTCACTTTCATTCACAACCCAACCTAAACCAACTTTTTTATTAAATAAATATGATTTTAATTCTTTAAAATATAAAAAAAAACATTTTAAAAATAATAAGTTTGAGAACCAATAGTTTTGTGTTGGAACACATTAAAAAATCATACGTATTTAGAAATAAGTCTGTTTTTAGTAAAATTTATATTATAATTTTGATAAAAAAAATAAACAAAACTTATTTTGGAGTTTTATAAAAAAAGTTAAATATTACAACTTATTAGAAAAAAAGTTAAATATGTGAAATCAATTGTTAGAAAGAACAAGAAAGTTTAATATGGACTAATAGTTGTTTGCCACATGTCATTATATAATATTAAAAAATTGCACAACCTAAACCAAACTGGGTTGCCATTTTTTGGTGACGTTTTCTTTTCTTTTTAATTTTTTGGACAACCCAACCCAACCTAAGGTCACTAATAAATATAGTTTAAGGGGTCTGGACCAGCGGGCACTCCCTCTGGTCCGATGTGATAGCCCTTCATTCGAATGACGCTAGTGAACACCTCCCCCCCCCCCCCCATCTCATGCCACTAGTGACCTGACGCCACTAACCATGATCACACCATAACTTACGGCGGGACATGTCGGAGGACTAGGATTGCTCATGGCTCAAAGACAGTAATAAATAATGTGACAATAACTTATTATTTTATTTAAACTAAAGTACACAATTTCTCAACGAAAACAAATAAACCAAAGCCATTACATCAATCTCAAAATCAAGCACTGATAATAAAATATATTATTATTATTATTATGAACAATAAATATCAAAAGAGAAAAAAAAAGACTTTATAGCTTTTGATTTAATATTTGTATAGGAAGACTATAAAATGAAAAAGAAAAAAATATTATAGGGGAGTAATATGTCAAATAAAATTGTTAAAGGAATTGAAAGTATGGGGGAGGGGTATGACAAGTAGAAGAGGGGGCTCATTTAGCCTAACCCTATAGACATTATGAAACTGGATATTTTAATAATTAGTTTTGACTTCATTGACCACTAACCGGTTCGATTAGTTACCAATATTTTAAAGACTGGTTGTCAAAGTGGGCTATAAAGGAAAAGAGTGGGTTGTTTTGCTTTACATCCTCATTGTTTAATGGATCACTGTCCTCCACTCTCTTTCTCTCATTCTCTCTCTAACAATGAACTCCTCAAACACAAACTTAGCCCTTCGAAACAGAATTACGGGTTAACTTTTGTTTATGTGAATCATCGTTTCAATTTGTTTGCTTCTGAACAAACACTAGTTCAACCTAAATAGGTTAAGCTAATATCTTGACAGGGGGTTTTGATTAGATTTAATCTCCACAAACAGACATCGATTCAGCCTGCTATTCAGAACATTGTCACAACCTGACCAATGGCATAATATGCCAGGCCTTAACTTAGATTGCTCAAAAGCTCAAGGCGCTAATTAAAATGTGACAATAATTATTAATTTATTTCATAATACCCAAGTACATATCGTTCAAAATAAAACTAAACAAAGCATCCAAACCAAACAAAACATGACAATTGTTCGTTAATTAAATAATCTAAAAGCCAAAACTAAGTCTTCAAACTTTCAATCATCCGATAAGCGAACCTATAACATGCGTAAAATAATATATTTGTCTACAAAAATTGTTGGTGAGCAATTCACAAGAGTTAATATATAATAATATAACAAAATCACAATTCTCATATGATTGCGGTAATTACAACATTAATGAAATATATAACAAATGATATTTGTTCAATATGACCTAAGTTAAACTACTAGACAAGGCGAATGATCATACTATGAGAATAATGATGAGAACGAGGATGGGGCCAAACGAAACAATAAATAAACACATAGTCATACCAACAATAAATCGATAATGAGAAATTTAACACAAACACATGTATATGAATTATGGTTGAGAATTCGATTATATAAACATGAGGTTTTGTATGCAATGTTACCCCTAAAATAAAAGGGCAAAAAGAGGTGTGTAAAACTCACCTTAAATAGGTGAGAAGATGCTAAAATATAATAGATGTGAATAAGCGAGCTGAAAACCAAACTCAACTAAAATACCCTAATTAATAAAAGAATAATCAGTGTTTTAAAAACCTCTTTTTGTTAAAGTTTAGGAGGGGGAAATTTCATTTTGTACAAGTTTGGTCCTTAAAGTTTGTTATGTGGTCACTTGTTGAACTTGTTATGGAATAAATAGGAAATGAACAACATATAAAACATGAGGGGTAATAAGTGAACATTAGAGAACTTAGATACTTATAAATGCAAAATATTATTAAAGATTAGGATCCAAATAACGTTCATACAACGATAAAACGAAAACAAACGAATATGGTAAAACCCGATATGTTACATCATACCTGAGGGAGACCATGATTCATGAGCCACGCCTTATCTTCAAGGGCTTGCTCTGCGTTTTGCTTAAGGTCACCATGCTCACCAATTAGTTAAGCATTATCTGCAGTAAGCTCCTCAATCAGGCAATTCTTGGTGGTAACGTCAGCATGCAAGGCAATGACAGCATCCTCCTTGGTTGCAAGCCTGGTCTCTAAGGCGGACCTCGCATCTTTTGCTTTAACGAGTTCAGCTTTGCGAGAACGGGTTTGAGCGTGCGCGGTTTCAATTGTTGCATTTTGTCGCCGACACGCCTCTTCCCAGTCCTTGGTGGCGGATGCTTGACGAACCTTCTCGATCTCCAAAGCCTTCTTGGCATCCTTTAGCTTCCACTTAGTAGTGTTAGCTTCCAGACGGTACTTTTCTTTCTCGGCTTGGAGATCCTGGATAACATCATCTTGAGCTCCCCAATTCTTGCCCATTGGCATCCAGTCCTGATAGATCTCCTGAGTTGTCGAGACCAAGTTCACCATATGGTAGATATGCGCGTTGGCAAGGACATGCGGGCACGTTTGCTCTGAAACTCGCGTTCCGTAGAAGGAACGCCCTCGTGGAGAAATTCAAAACAAATTTCTCCATCTATGAATCTGGATTCTAGAGTCAGCTTCCAGTCTAGAAGATGAAGTAGCACACCCTCCTATAGATCACGAGCCCTCGCATCCCTCTCCAAAGATGAGCGAGTAGGTGGTGGAGGAGGAAGCCCGGAAGATTGTCTTGTTTGTTCACCAGCCCCTTGCAAAAGAGGGGGGACACAGGTAAAGGAACTTTTATCTCCGCCACATGGCTAGGAGACCTCGGAGCAACACCCTCAGGCGCCTTCCCCTTGTCAGCAGCGGAAAGCATGCTGGGAACACTTTTGGCGGGAGGGGATTCTGAGATGACTAAGGCCGAGGCACAAGATCTGATACAACAGAATAGTTAATACTCATGATAAAGAGAAAATTAACGACTAAGAATATATACCTGGGATGTCTCGTGAAAGAGTGGTAATTCGATCACGAAGACGGGTCCTCTTCGCTTTCTTGGGAGAAACAAGAGGAGAGGGGTCAGAATTTTAGCCCCCAACACCCGCTACCCCAGAGGTACCAGAGGGAGGAACTTCCTTCCGCTTACGAACAAAAGCTGTAAATTACACAAGTATCAGAAATGACCACAAATAAAATAAAGAAACAAGGTATTACTTGTCGCGTAAAGGGCCTCAGAAACCACAGGCTCCCGGCGGGTAGTTTGTGGGAATAAGAAGTTATCTCTAGTTTTGTCAAGGATAGATAATTCCTTCTTATCCCATGGGCAAAGTTGCATCATTATGGGGTACATCATCAGCAAGAACTTCTAGGAGATCCCCTCAGCTGCACAAAAGAGTTGCATAAGATACTAGATAACGTACTCAAAAATATAAGAAAACATTTACTTACTGATGTGTGCCGGATAACCCTATAACAATGACCCTCACAACTAAGCTTTAAATATAAAACAAAAATCCTAAACCACACACAACCGACAAGTGTACCGATCGCAAGTAGTATAGACCTAGGAAGTCCGAGTATCGAACACATGGACACGTAAGACGCTAACGATCACTAACCCTAGACAAGACCTACCTAAGAATAATATTTAATTAATTTTTGATTTTTTATCACTTAACTGGACTAACTAGACTGACTGACAAAAGTTACCTAAAATAGAAAATTTAATGACAAACTAACTGTGTTAACTTCGGATGGAGAAAAACGTCTACCTAGGTCTGAATCAAACTGTAGGCCTAAAAAGCTAATGGATTGGATGATATCTAGACACCGGCTCATAAAGATGACACGACTAAGGATCGCTCGGGCTCACTGGATTACCTCTCGGTCTCACTCAATAAACCCTAACTACTCTTCATCGGCTAAAACGACCAAACCGGGAAACAATTGTTAACGTGTTCTAATGTTGACTCACCTCTTGGTCTCACCAACACTCGACCTTAATGGCAATGAATACTACACAACCAAGGATAGAGGAACAATTCAACTTAAACCAAAATAGATCAACAAGTCGCTCAAAACACCTAAACCTGACAAGAAACGAACTCGCTCTCGCGCAACACTAATTCTAGCATGCAAAGGCAATGAGACAACCCTAACTTCTTATCACCTCTCGGTCTCTAAGAAGGTGCCTAACCGCTGTACTTTAACCTCAAATTCACGCAACAAAACCCTATTGTACCTACCGCAAACAAACCCTAAACACAAAGTCTAGAATCAAACAATGCATCGATCAATCAACACAAAACTAATCAACCAACGCAAGGGGGTTTAAGCAATAAAAGTGATATAATTTCCAGCCTCTAAACATAACCTATTTCAAGTCTAAATCAAACTTTACAATAACAATATACATCTATCAATCAAACAATCCAATAAACTAATCAAAACCTAACAATAATCATCATTCCTAGGTAGAACTGACAAGATTAGCCTCTAATCATCTTTGGACAACCATGAATACTCATTAAAAACATCATATAACTCATCTCAAACATCAATTCAAGCATTCAATGATCAACAAATATCATAAACAATTCAATCTCTCAATCAATTGCAAAACAAATCAACAATTAAGCAAGAAAATCAAAGTGTATGAACAATGTAAAAGCTGAAGGATATGAGATGTTCCGGGCTGCTCCTTGGCTGTGTAAACCGATGGTAATTGATCCTGAGACTTGTCCTTGCCTTCTTCTTCCTTCCCTAGCCGCCACACACTTAAACCCTAGCTCGAAAAACCTTTTTTCTCTTTTCTTTCCCTGCTGATATTTGCGATCGGCCAGCCTCCAAGACTTAGGGTTTTTTTTATTTTTTTGTATATTATAATATAATGTAAGAATTGGGCTTTTCCAACATGTAATCGGGCCGGGCTTTGAGTTGTTTCTTGAAATCTCATGCGTATAAGGCTCGTAAGCTCATCGAAAAGCTTGGTTTCTTCACTCTTTCACCCATAACCTACAAGATAAAGATTAATATGTAAAACCTATATAAAACAAGTTAAAACACATAAAATATAATATAATACATAGATAAAAGGCGCGAAAAATAGGTGTGTTTTACAACACATCAC
This sequence comes from Bidens hawaiensis, assembly GCF_021521415.1. NCBI lineage: Eukaryota > Viridiplantae > Streptophyta > Magnoliopsida > Asterales > Asteraceae > Bidens > Bidens hawaiensis. The sequence goes on along the minus strand of NW_027502042.1, from coordinate 1,351 downwards.
TTACGTTAGGCTTGTGGAAATAGGTAATTGCATCGGGATAAGGCCACAAATGGCTCATCCTAGCACGCACCAGTGCAGACTCGGAGATGGGGAGCATTGGCATAGGGGTACGAGTTAATAAGTTGTACCACCCCAATCCCTCACGACGCTCGATGCTTGGCAAAGAAAGTAATGGTTGATCTGTCGGGCGGCGGTACATAGAGAGCGGGACCATATCTTCCCGTATCCAGAAGAACTTGCTCCGCCACTCAGGATCTCCAGACGTCGGCTCAAGAGCAATCGCCTTCTTGTTAGTTGGAAAATAGTTATACCATCCGCCCTTACAATGCATCTTGTAAAAGGCTGTAAACTTGTCAACGTTGGGAACAATGTCATGCGCCCTGCAGTAGAACTCAAAGTGGCGCATACACATTAACCCAGTTGCATGTGGTTGGGAAAGATGAATCATCTTGCCAGTAATTAGATTCCCTAGGAATCTAGTAATTGGAAATCTAAGGTTGCCAAAAGAAAAATACTCGGCATACACCGCCATCTTCTCTTTAGGTGGTTTATCAGCCGTAGAACCAGGGAATTCCGACTCCCATTCTGGAGCAATTCCATAAGCATTGATGATGTCCTGAAACCCTTTCTCGTTTCAATCGATGGGTATACGATCAATAGTTTGAAGCTTTGGTCTTTTCGACATCATATAATTTGCCAGAAAGCGATTGCAGCGAGCTATGGTGAATATTAGGGTTTCGAAGGATAAGAATCAGTTTCACAAAGATGGTGTAAAGAAAGTGAGAGGTCAATGGTATTTATACTGATCGCAGTTAATGAGGTGAACAGTAAAAGCAAACCACTGACTAATAAATCATGACACGTCAGGCAGGAAGATGAACAGTTCAAAATTCAAATACCAATTATACTGATCGCAGTTAATGAGGTGAACAGTAAAAGCAAACCACTGACTAATAAATTATGACACGTCAGGCAGGAAGATGAACAGTTCAAAATTCAAATACCAATTACAGCCGTCATAAACTGCAGATACGTCAAATCCTTGTTCTAATTGAAACAGTTATGTCCTTTTAGCTCCCAAAAATCTAGACACATTCCTAGTCACAAACTGACGAGTGACGAACCAAATAATTACAACCAGCATGACAAACATTCAAGGCACAATAATTACAAAGGAATAGAAAAGAGAAGATAATCATATCTATCCGCGAACGAATATCGCGGATGAAGGATGGCCACGTAAATAGCCATATACAAAAAAATCAAGTTCAAGAGCACAATGGATATAATATGAGGAAAGCACAATTTTATTTCTTTGAAAAGATAATATTAACATTACAAGGAAATCAGA
>NW_027502041.1:0-42489 GCF_021521415.1 Bidens hawaiensis | reverse complement strand
TGAAACTTTTATGGTAGAAACCGCTAATGAGACCTCAGTTAAAATTATGAGATTGGTTAAGAATTGTAAGGTATAATTGGAAGGACACGAATTCCCTGCTACCCTGTATGTTTTAACCTTAGGAGGATTCGATGTAGTATTGGGGATGGATTGGCTTTCTGAATTCAAAGCTCAGATAGTGTGCAGGAGTAGATTGGTAAGACTGAAGTCTTCGGATGGTGGTATAGTAATGGTTTATGGTGATAGAGAAAGTTCAGGGCTTAACGTCATTTTGATGATAAAAGCTGAAGGTTTGTTAAGGCGAGGGTGCAGTGCCTACCTGGCGTATGTTGTCAAAGTTGCGGCTGAGACGAAGGAAATGAAAGACGTTCCTGTAGTGTGTGACTACGCTGAAGTATTCCTTGAGGACCTTCCGGGGTTACCACCGGAACAAGAAGTAGAATTCTAGATAGAATTGATACCAGGAGCACAGCCCGTCGCGAAAGCACCTTACCGTTTGGCGCCGTCTGAGATGAAGGAATTGATGTCCCAACTGCAAGAACTCCTCGACAAAGGTTTCATAAGGCCGAGTGTTTCCCCGTGGGGCGCGCCGGTGTTATTCGTTAAGAAGAAGGATGGGAGTATGAGAATGTGCATCGACTACAAGGAGTTGAATAAGCTTACTGTGAAGAATAGATATCCGTTGCCACGGATCGATGATTTGTTTGATCAGTTGCAAGGTGCTAGTTGGTTCTCGTGAATAGACCTCAGATCGGGTTATCATCAGTTGAAGGTGAAGGAAGCAGACATCCCCTAAGACAGCGTTTCGGACGCGGTACGGACATTACAAGTTCCTTGTGATGTCTTTTGGTCTAACCAACGCTCCCGCGGCATTTATGGACGTGATGAACAGGGTATGTCGGCCGATGTTAGACAAGACGGTTATCGTTTTCATTGACGATATATTAATTTATTCAAAGACCGAGTCTGACTATGCTGAGCATCTGAGGGAAGTATTGGAAGTTTTGAAGAAGGAGAAATTGTTTGCTAAGTTCTCGAAGTGTGCATTTTGGCTGTGAGAGGTACAGTTTTTAGGTCACATAATCAATCTCGAGGGGATTACTGTGGATCCAGCTAAGATCGAAGCGATAAAGAATTGGAAGGCTCCGCGAAACCCGACTGAGATACGTAGTTTCCTAGGGTTAGCTGGCTATTATAGGAGATTCATTCCAAGCTTCTCCAAGATAGCCGCACCATTGACCGGCATGACCCGGAAAAACGTAGTATTCAGTTGGGGTAAGTGTCAAGAAGAAGCGTTCGAAGAATTAAAGAAAAGACTCACGCATGCTCCAATCCTTGCTCTGCCCGATGGTGAAGAAGATTTTGTAGTCTGTACTAATGCTTTGCATCAAGGGTTAGGTTGCGTGTTGATGCAACGAGGGAAGGTCATAGCCTATGCGTCTAGACAATTGAAAGTTCACGAAAGCACATACCCGATGCATGACCTAGAATTAGCAGCTGTAGTGCATGCTCTCAAGATCTGGAGACATTACTTGTATGGTACTAAGTGTACTATATATACAGATCGTAAAAAGTTTGAAATACTTCTTCGAGCAAAAGGAGCTGAACATGAGGCAGAGAAGGTGGTTAGAACTGATAAAGGATTATGACTGTGATATCAAATATTACCCGGGGAAGGCTAATGTGATCGCTGACGCCTTGAGCCGGAAGAAAGCAGAAGTTATCGCGACAGTGAAGTCTTATAAGTTGATAATCAACTCAGATTTCTTTGAAGAGATCAACAAGGTCCAGATAGAAGTATTGGTAGATGAAAGGTTGATGAAGAAGGAAAGGATTTTTGGGCAGCAGAACGAGTTGATTGACAATACTCATGGCGTAAAGACCAGATTTGATCGGATGTGGATTCCTCGTCATGGGAATCTTAGAGATCGGGTCCTAGACGAGGCCCATAAGTCGCGGTACTCGATTCATCCAGGATCTACTAAGATGTACCAAGACTTGAAGAAGGACTATTGGTGGCCGGGTGTGAAGAACGAGGTGGTAGATTATGGCAGCAAGTGCTTGACTTACTTGCAGGTCAAGGAAGAGCACCAAAAACCGTATGGAACGATACAGCCTCTGGAGATACCGGAATGGAAGTGGGAACACATCACCATGGATTTCATAACTAAGCTACCACGTACAACTAGAAATTATGATACCATATGGGTGATTATGGACCGTTTGACGAAGAGGGCTCATTTTCTGCCTATATGAGAGGCCATCTCGTCAGAAATGTTGGCAAACGTGTTCGTTAAGGAAGTGGTTTCAAAGCATGGGGTGGCGTTATTGATTGTGTCAGACAGGGATACCCGCTTTACTTCATGATTCTAGAAGAAGTTCCACGAAGCCATGGGAACAAGACTGAACATCAGCACGGCGTATCATCCTCAAACATATGGGCAGTCTGAAAGGACTATCCAAACCCTTGAGGATATCCGACGTGCTTGTGTGTTAGACTTTGGAGGAAGTTGGGATGATCATTTGCACTTGGCAGAATTCTCCTACAACAACAGTTATCATTCAAGTATTGGTATGCCTCCTTTCGAGATGTTATATGGTAGACATTGTATAACTCCTGTTTGTTGGGGAGAAATCGGTCAGAAGGGGATTGGTAGTCTGGAGGTTGTGCAAGAAACCTCCTTAAGATTTGATCAAATCAAGGCAAGAATGAAAGTTGCGCAAGATCGCCAGAAGTCATATGCGGATAAGCGGAGACGGCCCATTGAGTTTGATGTTGGAGACCACGTGATGCTTAAAGTCTCGCCTTGGAAGGGGATTATTCGTTTTAGAAAGAAGGGAAAGTTGAGTCCAAGGTACATAGGACCGTTCAAGATCGTGGCCCGTGTGGGTGAAGTGACTTACAAGCTTGATCTACCCGATGAGCTGGAAGGAATTCACTCTACGTTTCACGTCTCTCACTTGAGAAAGTGTCTCGTTGATGATACGTCTCACGTACCTCTTCTAGACATTGAGGTAGACGAGCAGCTGAATTATGTCGAGCAGCCTGTTGAGATAGTTGACTGCAAGGAAAAGCAGCTTCGTCGTAAGGTTATTCCCTTGGTGAAAGTGATATGGAAGCATCGTAGGGATCGGATGCAACTTGGGAAGTTGAAGAAGAGATGCGCAAGTTTTACCTGCATTTGTTTAGTAGTAATAGTTAGGTTTCGGGGACGAAACCTCTTTTAAGGAGGGTAGAGTTGTAACATCCAACTTTTTGTTAAATAATAAATAACAGGAAGTTTTGTTATTAACCAAGTGTCGTTAAGTTAGTCGTGTGTTAAGTGTTTGGATAATATTTGGATTTGTAAGTGTGAGTGGGTTGTGGGGCCCATAACCCCCCTATATAAAACCAACCCCTCCTTCCTTTCACCACTTTCTTTCCTTCCTTCACAACACACACACACTCAAGAACACACACTTTCTCTCTACATTCCGGATCCAAATTCGTGTAAAAAAAAAGAAGGAAGAATTTCGTGTGTGAACATTGTTTGAACAACAAGAATCACGTCCAGATCCTCGAGTCGTCTCGGATCCGAACCGAACCCGAAGCAAAAGATAGGTTGTGGTTTAAATGGTTAAGTTTTTAGTCGGTTTCGACATGCAAACTGATAGGATGATAGATCGGACTGTAAAACGTAAGAAAAACATAAACTTGGTGAGTTATAACCTCATGGTTATGTAATAGGATAAAAAGGTGACCTTTGGTCTATGAGAAATACGGGTTCAGGATCAGGTGCATGGGGTCAGAATGTGCCAAAAGTTGAAAAAGAGTAAAATCAGGTCCTAAGGAAGAGTCACGGAGTAAAATAGCTTTAATATGGCAAAAAGGATGTTAAAAAATGGGTTTTTCGCATGAGAAGCGAAATTCTCGTGAGAAGAGAAATTCCCATGAGAAGAGAAATTTCCATGAGAAGAGAAATTCCCATGAGAAGCGAAATTCTTCCAAGAGAAATTCTTCCATGCAAAATTACATGAAATTCATTTTCTGATGCGCTTTTTTTTTTTGTTAAAGGACTGTTAATGAAAATAAAATTTTTCCAAGCTAACCTGTCAGCTCGACCCCAGCCAGGGGCTCTGCCCCTTGGACCCCGTTAGCAGGGGCACTGCCCCCCGGATCCCCGTTAGTTGAGGGTTTCATTAACTTAGATGTAGGATGTAGTAGTAATGGATAATTGACACGCGTAATGTATTGTACAGTTAGCCGTGCACAAATAAGGAAGGGCATTACAATTAACGGCGAGAGAAACCGAATCCAGGTGAGTTCTAGCCCCTTTATCTGTTATGTTTTCGGGGCTGTGTGCATACTCCTATGTGGTAGATAATACACTTACTTGATAGGTAAGTGTATGATACGTGTATGATAATGTATTGAATGTATTGTTACATAATGATTGTATGAACAAGTATATATATATATATAGTTATAACTTGAAGATATGTAAAGTATGCACGTCTAACGATTCCGACGAAACCCGGTATACCCTAACCAGCAGACAATAGTTACGTCATATTTAATGTCGGGTACATGAATTACCATAGTAATTATACGAGAATACATGGTTCACTGTATTGATTGTACGTGAATATATAATTCATCGTATTGAATATGTGATTAATCGATTGATAGTTATTGAAACCCGAACGAATCGAGGGTTCAATTATAGACGATATCTATAATATTTAGTGATTTTACGAAGCATCAATGCTTCGGGATAAGTAAAGTACGGCACAGAAAAAAAAAGAATTTCGATTTAATGGTACGTCGGTATATTAAACGAAACCTTTAATACCAAACCAAGCAAGAGACGATCGATCAAGCCGAAAAAGATGCGCAATTATTAATAATATGATGTTTTAAGTTAATAAATGTCATGGTTTAAGTTTTTAAAGATTTTAAAGTGGTTTTATATAAATTTCATTTTTAAGATAAAAACGACCGTTTTAACCTCGTTTTAAGCCGAATTAGACATTTAACCGAAAAACGAACTGAACCAGATTATCCAAAACATTATCCGGATTTCGAGAATCCAAACATGTGGCTAAGAATAGAGAAGTGGGTCCCACCCCACCCTCCTATCTAATCCCGATCGGACTCAAGTCCTCTTCCCCTTATTATTTTCTTTTTTCTAAACAAACATTCAACAATCCATCAATTCTCTCAACTCCATGGACTAAAAACCGAGATATTTAACAAGAGAAACAAGGTAAAAATCGAGTTATATACGTTTCCATCTTCGTTTCTTGAGTTTATTTGCAAGAAAATGAGGTTTCAATGATGAAAACCGATTCTTGCATGATCAAGTGATGTATACGGGTTATACAAGGGATCTTGGTCCAAGAAAGGAGTTAAACGAACCAAGAACGAATTTTTACGGTTTAAACTTTAGTTTCGAAACAATAACCGAAACTATAGTGTAAGAGGCTTGATCGTGAGTGTAACTTGCTTGGTATTGTGGTATGTTGGTTGTAGGTTCTGTATTTAGTGTTAGATAAGGCGGAAAGACGAGTTTGTAGCTTGTAGTGGCGGAAAACGAAAGGTATATTCGGTTTATGTTCGGTTTTGGAGATTTGGACAGATTGTGATGTGTTTAGAGTTAGGTCATGAAATTTTACAGGGGTGTTAGATACATGAAAATAAGAGTTCTGTGAAATTTGGTAATTTTTGGATAAAGGATGAATATTTGGTGAATTTAATGCTCGGTTTTGGCTAAAAATGGTGAAAAATAGTTAAATATCATGAAAAATTCTGGAAAATTGCAGATAAGCTTTTTATAACATGTATGAGTGACACACAAAGTTTTAGGTCAGTTGGAGAAGTCTAAGTAGGCTTTTCGGTAAAACGAGTTCTAGGGTTTTCTAGCTCGGTTTTAGTGAAAATGGCATTTAAAAAGGGATTTCGGTTCTGGAAAAATTACAGGGGAATAAGTGGATGGCAGGGGTCATCCAGGAAAAATTTGGGATTTTTCTAAGGTCGTTTGGTATTTACGACATATTTAGTGTTTAAATGGTGTTTAAAAATAGATAAATAAATTTTAAATATAAAAATTTATTCTGGAAATATTTTTATAAAAATTCCCCGCTGTCAAAAAGTGATTTGTGCAAAATTTCAAGATCCGAGACAAAACGGATAATTATCTGTGCAAAAACAAACTTTTAAAGTTTAAAACGCGTAAACTGGTAAAGTTCGTCTAAACGAACTGACTGGTGTATAAAAACCCTAAAAATGAACTATTTTCATATAATTGAGTTAAACAAGTAAAAATGAATCATCCGAAAATAATTCGGATGATTTAGGTAATTTTTATTCGATAAAACAGTTTCCGGTGCACTAAAGACGGAAACGGGTCCCGCGGCCAATCGGGGCGTCTAAACCGAGCTCTAATTTCACATCATTAATTAAATTATCAGTCAACCACTATTTTCGGGTCGTGTGTGACCAAACTCATTTTTGAAACGTAAAAACGGATAACCGTGCTAGGCACGCAAAACGGGGAAAACGAACTAGTATTAAGTTTGACTATTGAACTCTAAACGAAATCACAATCTGAGTCCGGAGAAGTGTTTTTGGGTTAACATTGCCCCCAGAACGGGTACAGTGCTGGGTTAACAGTGTCCCCAGATGTACCGGTTAACACGGTTAAAGTTATATTAATAATGAGTGTATAGTAACGATCGTAGGGATCATATTACAGATTGGACGTGTTAACTGATAATGATTGTTGTTACCTGCTTGCATGTGCTAAGGTGAGTTTCACGAGCCCCTTTTTCTGAATTATTTTCAAATATTTTCCCGGGACGGAAGCATGTTACTATTGAAATGTTTAAGTACATACTGAACGCATGGATTTGCGTGTATTTATAAATATTTGATTGTACGGGAATCGTACGGAATGGGTACAGTACTGGGTTAACAGTGTCCCCAAATGTCTCTAGAAGTGTTTCTGGGTTAACATTGCCCCCGGAATGGGTACAGTACTGGGTTAACAGTATCCCCAGATGTCCAAAGAGGTGTTTCTGGGTTAACATTGCCCCCGGAAAGGGTACAGTACTGGGTTAACAGTGTCCCTAGATAATATTATATTATGATATTGATTTATCAAGGTTTACTCAAATTGTGAAACTCACCAACTATTCGTAGTTGACCCGTTTTCTCACATGCTTTTCAGGTACAACTAAGATGAAGTGATTGCTTACGTGCTAAGTGCTTGATGTGTGTAAGATTTGCGTGCGGGATGTTAGGATACATTATAATAAATAGAATTTATGTATCGTATTGTATGATGTGTGTATCACCTAGACGGTAATGAAATATGAGATAATGTAATTTTGAAGTATATTAATGCATTCAGTTTTCTTTATAAACAATGTGGTTGATATCAGAGGCGTCTGTTGCATCCCGTTTACGTTTCCGCTGCGGTTACGGGGTGTTACAGAACTTGGTATCAGAGCCATTGGTTATAAAGAATTAGGATGTCTTTAAAAGATACCTTAAATATAACCAGTAGCTCAAGTATTATAGGAGCTGAATATCAACTAATAATTTATAGTGACGAGGTCTGGATGAACTTGGATGGACAAGTGAGTTATTATGGTCCAGAACATAATAACAGACTTGTCCGCACGAGGGAATTCAGGGGAAGTCACGGGGAACATTAATAGGTAAAAAAGGCAACATATGTGTAAAGTATATAATATTATTTATGTGTGCTAATGTGTATATATATATACGTGCATATCTTGTGGGAACATGTATTGAGAAATAGGACCCGGATAAGGAACCGGGGGATGAAATAATAAAAAGTACCGAGGATGCTGAAATTTCTAGAGCATCGGTTGATGATAAGCCTGACTTATCGGGCCATAGTTACGATATTACCAAGTTAGATCTCCCGTTTGACATTAACCAGAAATATCTAGTAACCGTCACTCCCAACCAAAATTGATAAATCCCTTACCCTACCAACACCGGTACCGTATATCCTAATAACCCCCTATGTTCACCCGAACCGCTGACCCTCACGTACGGATGGACCTGTACCTGAACCCATTCCTATTCCACTAAGGTAAATAAATAAATAAATAAATAAATAAAATAAAATAAAATAATAATAATGATAATAAATTTGATAATAATTGAGCAGATAAAAATAATATATAGAAATATATATGTGCATTTCTCACTCTAAAACCTATGAGACATACCACCTCCAGATCGAGAATTACCGATTTTAGCGAACCTAGAACGCCTGAGGACATTGACTGAGCAAGTGATAGAGTTTCCCATAATAGTAATTGATAATATTTGAAGGCAACCCATGTTGCTCGATTACCTTGAACCTTGCAACTCCCTATGTTAACCTTACATCCGTTAGATGCCTATACCCGTGTATACTCGAATAGAATGATTACCCATACACAAAGAGGTGTTGGAATCATTATAGCATAGTTGGTTGTTCGTTCGTAGGTGGTATACCGTGTATGCCGGACATACAAATAGACACGGATATTATAACTCCGTGGTACGTAATCGTTTGGTGCTCACGGTGAGCATGTATCGGTTATGCTGACATGCAGAAGGATATTGAAATCAAGCTTATTAAACATTAATCTTTGTTGAAAAAGATCTATATGTCAGTTGGTGACAGGGGTTATGAAACATATTTAAAAGTTAACCGATGTCAGGTTAAGTCCATATGTTATTATATTTGTGGGACATATATACTAGATACTGGTATGTGTAATATGTATGATAATATTTGGTGTGTATGTGTACCTGCTGTTGTGATTGAGTTGGTAACAAGTTATACGGTGAGATTAGTATTGATTACTGCGTACGGGATGGGTACGGCAGAATGACATAAAAATAGTAACTCCAATGATGGAGATTGATATGATTCAGTTGATTGCTCAAAGATAGCAGATGATGATACCGAATGTCGTATCACAGATCACTGCTAGTGTTGATGAAAATGTGATCGCAGAATCATAGATCGAGCAATCACATGAATATGAATATTTCCATTCTTATTGGTATTACTAAGAGTGATAATGTCCCATCGAATACTATTATGACTACAAGTATTAGTTATAAACTAAACATGAATAGTAGTCGTAATGAATTAGATCCGGTATGAAGGATATGTTTGTTGGTTGTGTTAAGGAAATAATTAATGTTTACTGATGGTAAAGGGAGGAATAGATTAGCGAGTGGATAGAAAAGATCGAAATGGTTAAGGATATTGGCAAGAGTCTAGAACATTGTGTAGTGAAATACGCTACAGATATGTTGGTAGATTATGTTGTATCGTGAGGGAACACGATGGTACAAAATTATAGTTAGAAATTATTACTCAGATGATATGGTCGGAATTTAAAATTCTTGGGCTAGAACACTTTTATTCAAGTAATTAAGTTCAGAGATTGGAAACTGAGCTATGGAAGATAGAAATATTGTGTGCTGATCACTCAGAACGCGCTAATCGTTTGAAGGAATTGCCATGTCTGGTAACATGGCTAATTACTCCTGAAACTAAGCGAAGTGAGCGCTATATTGGGGACTAACTCCATTGATAAGGAGTATAGTCAATCCTGTAAAATATACAACCTTTGGAAGGGTTGTGTCACAAGCCAGCATTGATATATTTGACTCTATGGGAAGCGGACTGGAAGGACGTTAGGTGAGACGTCGAGTGTTAAAGAAAAGAAATGATAAAGGTTTAGAGCAAGATGGGCTTTTGAATAAGTAGGTATGTCCTACAACCCAGAATTATACTAAGACTAGTTCTGGTGTGAAAACATGAACCGCATGAAGGGTCCTTCCCTAAATGTGGAAAATATGGTTATCGGTAGGAAGAAGAATGTCGAGTGATAGTAGGCCACAGGTGTGGTAAAGATGGACGTAATGCCCCAATTGTAGAACCAATTGAAGCCATGTGAACCGGCAACCCCAACCCATTCGTGTACAACCACTCCGAACCCAACAACTTCAATAACAATCCATCCAAAGAAACCAAATTATACCAAACAGTTGTACTTGCTATGAATGTGGCAGTACAGAATGTTTCGAGAGAAATTGCCCAAAGATGAACCAAGGTGTCGTTGGAAGATGAACCTTATGGCAAGCATCAACCTCTGATCAAGCAAGGAGCCGTGCTTTTGTGAGTAATTCGAATAAAGCACGTCATGATCCAAAGGTGGTGTTAAGTATGTTGTAGTTTTAAATCAATGGGCTTCAGTGATATTTTTTACGGTCGTCGATAGAAGTTAATTCCTGTTAACCTCCTATCATTTGGAAAGACACCGATTAGTGAAACTATAGAACCCTATACTGTAGAATCGCTAACGGTAAACCCCTAATGGTTAACTAAATTGTTCGGAATTGTCCTATTATTCTGAACAATTAACCTTTCCTTATTGACCTATGACCAGTAAAGTTAAGGAGTTTTGACGTAATAGTTAACATGAATTGGCTAACTCAACATGAAGCTGAAATCAAATATGAAAAGAAGATGACTAGAAGCTCTCTTTCGGACGATGAAGCGATTAGATGCAGAGAAAAGTGTACGGTATTATGTTACCACACTAATCTCATCTGGAGATGTTATAATATTTACGTCAAGAAGACGTGGTGTATTTAATAAACGTGATTGCCACAGATTTAAAAGAAAACATATAGAAGATATCCCGGTGGTACGCGAATTTCCACAAGTTTTCCCAGAAGAACTTCCTGGATTACCGCCAACCCGACAGGTCGAATTCAGAATCGATTTAATGCCTCAAGCTGGCCCTGTTGCTAAAGCACCCTACCGACTTGCACCGTCCGAGATGCAAGAATTATCCAATCAGTTGCAAGAATTGTTGGATATAGGATTCATACGACCTAGTTAGTCACCATGGGGTGCACCAGTGTTATTTGGGAAATGAAGGACGGAAGTGTTAGGATATGTATTGATTAGAGAGAATTGAACAAAGTGACGATCAAGAATAGGTATTCACTTCTTCGAAGTAAATGATCTATTTAACCAACTGCAAGGGGCGATTTATTTTTAGAAAATTGATCTTAGATATAGTTATCACCAAAAGAAAAATCCAAGAGGAGGACGTTGCAACAACAGCGTTTCGGACTCGTTACGGCCATTATGAATTCTTATCTATGCCGTTCGGGCTAACAAGTGTGCCGGCAGTGTTCATGGAACTCATGAACCGAGTCGGTAAACTTTATTTTGACAAATTTGTCATAACATTCATTGATGATATTTTGATATATTCGCAACGTAAAGAAGAGCACGAACGACGATTAAGGAAAATTGTGGAAGTGTTAAAGCAAGAGGAGTTGTACGTGAAGTTTTCGAAATGTGATTTTGAATAAAGAAGGCATAATCCCTTGGTCATGTGTAAAGCAACAAGGATTTCACATAGACCCAAATAAGATAGAAACCATTAAAATTGTGCCAAGCGCCGATTTTAAGTCTCCCCGATGGAGACGATGGTTTTGTCGCGTATTGCGACGCATCGCGTAGAGGGTTAGGATGCGTGTTGACGCAGTATAATAAGGTTATAGCCTATGCTTCCCGACAGTTAAAAGTACACAAGAAAAATTACACTACTCACGACTTAAAACTGGGAGCGGTTATCTTCGCACTTAAAATCTGGAGACATTATCTCTACGGTACGAAGTGCACCATCTTCACCGATCATAAAAGTTTGCAGCACATATTCGATCAGAAAGAACTGAATATGAGGCAACGAAGATGGGTCGAGTTGTTAAACGATTATGACTGTGACATCCGTTATCACCCCGGCAAGGCTAACGTCGTAGCCGATGCCTTGAGTATGAAAGATCGGGTTAAGCCATTACGAGTGAAAGCGCTAGGGATGATAGTCCAGTCGAACCTTTCGGACCTGATTCGAGTCGCTCTACGTGAGGCGTTGAAAGAGGAACAATTGGAAAAGGAGGGACTTTACGGCAATGAGAAGAATTTCGAACATCGCGTGGACGAAATTCTCTACTTCAAAAATCGGGTTTGGATCCCGACCCTTGATGACCTTCGTGAATTAATCATCGACGAAGCGCATAGATCGAAATATTCCATACATCCGGGATCGGATTTGACTATTGATAATACGAATATCTGAAAGAATTTTATTAATGGCCGAGTTTGGAGAAAGATATGGTTACGTATGTGGGTGAATATTTATGTTATGCAAGAGATAAGGCTGCATACCGAAAACCCTAGGGAACGCCACAACGACAGAAAATTCGCCAATGATAGTGGGAATAAATTACAATGGATTTCGGGACGCAAATTCCCAAGATATATCAAAGGCATGGTGTAAATTGGGTAATCGCGGATCGATTAACCAATCCTCGCATTTCATCCCAATCCATGACGATTACCACAACGAATTCTCGCCCAAATTCATGATGGTGAAATGGTATCTCGTCGTGGAGTACCATTTTCAATTATCTCGGATCGAAACAGTCATCCTACTTCCATTATTGGAAGGCGGGGAAGGAAGCATCGAGAGCTTGAAGCTTTCTATGGGTGAAGTAGTTATCACCAATTTGTTAAAGTGAAAATGGGCGTCAATCGAGCCGTAAGATTTGAATTGATTCGAGAAACAACCAATCGGATTTATAATATTTAAGATAAGTTGAAAGCAGCGCGAGATTGGCAAAGGATTTATGCCAACATTCAAAGGAAACCATTGTCATGGGAAAGAGGTGACAAGGCATTTTTAAGGCATCACCTTAGAGAGGTGATATGAGGTTTGGCAAAACCGAAAATAGCTCCTTAATATATTGGACCTCATGAGACTATCGCCAGGATTGGTCATTTAGTTTGCCGATTAAAGTACTCCAGGGGCTAAGTACTATACATGATGTTTGCCATGTATTCGGATTGAAAAGTACCTAAGCGATGAGGCAACGAAAGTACTAGTAATGGAGGTACTCATAGAAGATATACTTGATATCATAAATAATTCCGTAGAGATAGTAGACGGGAAAACTAAACAGTTTGGACATACCAAGCTTTATTGATTAAGATTAAGCGGAATTCACAGCGAGGACCAGATTATACCTGGTAACGCGAGGGTGAATTCTGAAGGAAACCCCCCCCCCCCCCACCTTTCTCTCGGAAGGGGATAGTGGGCGTGTAAAATTTCGAGGACGAAATTTCTTAACGGGGGGAGAATGTAACGATTCCGACGAAACCCGGTATACCCTAACCAGCAGACAATAGTTACGTCATATATAATGTCGGGTACATGAATTACCATAGTAATTATACGAGAATACATGGTTCACTGTATTGATTGTACGTGAATATATAATTCATCGTATTGAATATGTGATTAATCAATTGATAGTTATTGAAACCCGAACGAATCGAGGGTTCAATTATAGACGATATCTATAATATTTAGTGATTTTACGAAGCATCAATGCTTCGGGATAAGTAAAGTACGACACAGAAAAAAAAAGAATTTCGATTTAATGGTACGTCGGTACATTAAACGAAACCTTTAATACCAAACCAAGCAAGAGACGATCGATCAAGCCGAAAAAGATGTGCAATTATTAATAATATGATGTTTTAAGTTAATAAATGTCAGGGTTTAAGTTTTTAAAGATTTTAAAGTGGTTTTATATAAATTTCATTTTTAAGATAAAAACGACCGTTTTAACCTTGTTTTAAGCCGAATTAGACATTTAACCGAAAAACGAACTGAACCAGATTATCCAAAACATTATCCGGATTTCGAGAATCCAAACATGTGGCTAAGAATAGAGAAGTGGGTCCCACCCCACCCCCATATCTAATCCCGATCGGACTCAAGTCCTCTTCCCCTTATTATTTTCTTTTTTCTAAACAAACATTCAACAATCCATCAATTCTCTCAACTCCATGGACTAAAAACCGAGATATTTAGCAAGAGAAACAAGGTAAAGATCGAGTTATATACGTTTCCATCTTCGTTTCTTGAGTTTATTTGCAAGAAAATGAGGTTTTAATGATGAAAACCGATTCTTGCATGATCAAGTGATGTATACGGGTTATACAAGGGATCTTGGTCCAAGAAAGGAGTTAAACGAACCAAGAACGAATTTTTACGGTTTAAACTTTAGTTTCGAAACAATAACCGAAACTATAGTGTAAGAGGCTTGATCGTGAGTGTAACTTGCTTGGTATTGTGGTATGTTGGTTGTAGGTTCTGTATTTAGTGTTAGATAAGGCGGAAAGACGAGTTTGTAGCTTGTAGTGGCGGAAAACGAAAGGTATATTCGGTTTATGTTCGGTTTTGGAGATTTGGACAGATTGTGATGTGTTTAGAGTTAGGTCATAAAATTTTACAGGGGTGTTAGATACATGAAAATAAGAGTTCTGTGAAATTTGGTAATTTTTGGATAAAGGATGAATATTTGGTGAATTTAATGCTCGGTTTTGGCTAAAAATGGTGAAAAATAGTTAAATATCATCACAAATTCTGGAAAATTGCAGATAAGCTTTTTATAACATGTATGAGTGACACACAAAATTTTAGGTCAGTTGGAGAAGTCTAAGTAGGCTTTTCGGTTAAACGAGTTCTAGGGTTTTCTAGCTCGGTTTTAGTGAAAATGGCATTTAAAAAGGGATTTCGGTTCTGGAAAAATTACAGTGGAATAGGTGGATGGCAGGGGTCATCCAGGAAAAATTTGGGATTTTTCTAAGGTCGTTTGGTATTTACGACATATTTAGTGTTTAAATGGTGTTTAAAAATAGATAAATAAATTTTAAATATAAAAATTTATTCTGGAAATATTTTTATAAAAATTCCCGGCTGTCAAAAAGTGATTTGTGCAAAATTTCAAGATCCGAGACAAAACGGATAATTATTTGTGCAAAAACAAACTTTTAAAGTTTAAAACGCGTAAACTGGTAAAGTTCGTCTAAACGAACTGACTGGTGAATAAAAACCCTAAAAATGAACTATTTTCATATAATTGAGTTAAACAAGTAAGAATGAATCATCCGAAAATAATTCGGATGATTTAGGTAATTTTTATTCGATAAAACAGTTTCCGGTGCACTAAAGACGGAAACGGGTCCCGCGGCCAATCGGGGCGTCTAAACCGAGCTCTAATTTCACATCTTTAATTAAATTATCAGTCAACAACTATTTTCGGGTCGTGTGTGACCAAACTCATTTTTGAAACGTAAAAACGGATAACCGTGCTAGGCACGCAAAACGGGGAAAACGAACTAGTATTAAGTTTGACTATTGAACTCTAAACGAAATCACAATCTGAGTCCGGAGAAGTGTTTTTGGGTTAACATTGCCCCCAGAACGGGTACAGTGCTGGGTTAACAGTGTCCCCAGATGTACCGGTTAACACGGTTAAAGTTATATTAATAATGAGTGTATAGTAACGATCGTAGGGATCATATTACAGATTGGACGTGTTAACTGATAATGATTGTTGTTACCTGCTTGCATGTGCTAAGGTGAGTTTCACGAGCCCCTTTTTCTGAATTATTTTCAAATATTTTCCCGGGGCGGAAGCATG
The DNA here is from genome assembly GCF_021521415.1 of Bidens hawaiensis. Lineage (NCBI taxonomy): Eukaryota > Viridiplantae > Streptophyta > Magnoliopsida > Asterales > Asteraceae > Bidens > Bidens hawaiensis. The sequence continues at coordinate 26,897 of NW_027502041.1, read as the reverse complement.
TTACTATTGAAATGTTAAGTACATACTGAACGCATGGATTTGCGTGTATTTATAAATATTTGATTGTACGGGAATCGTACGGAATGGGTACAGTACTGGGTTAACAGTGTCCCCAGATGTCTCTAGAAGTGTTTCTGGGTTAACATTGCCCCCGGAATGGGTACAGTACTGGGTTAACAGTGTCCCCAGATGTCCAAAGAGGTGTTTCTGGGTTAACATTGCCCCCGGAAAGGGTACAGTACTGGGTTAACAGTGTCCCCAGATAATATTATATTATGATATTGATTTATCAAGGTTTACTCAAATTGTGAAACTCACCAACTATTCGTAGTTGACCCGTTTTCTCACATGCTTTTCAGGTACAACTAAGATGAAGTGATTGCTTACGTGCTAAGTGCTTGATGTGTGTAAGATTTGCGTGCGGGATGTTAGGATAAATTATAATAAATAGAATTTATGTATCGTATTGTATGATGTGTGTATCACCTAGACGGTAATGAAATATGAGATAATGTAATTTTGAAGTATATTAATGCATTCAGTTTTCTTTATAAACAATGTGGTTGATATCAGAGGAGTCTGTTGCATCCCGTTTACGTTTCCGCTGCGGTTACGGGGTGTTACAGCACGTATGATAAATGTATGGTTATTCGAGACAGAAGGGACCAGACCCTCATAATATTTGAAATGATAGGGACCAGACCCTCCTAATATCTGAGATTATAGGGACCAGACCCTTATAATATCTGTGATGTTAGGGACCAGACCCTTATAATATCTGAGATGTTAGGGACCAGACCTCATAATATCTGTGATGATAGGATGATAGGGACCAGACCCTCATAATATCTTTGATGTTAGGGACCAGACCCTTATAATATCTATGATGTTTAAGATAGAATAGCTTATGGTATACCATAGGGTTTTTATGAAAGAAAGTATTTAAGCACGTATGCATGTATAAAAAGTATGTATGAAAGAAGTAATAGTAACTAAGGTATGAATACCTATATTCGGACACGTATAAGTATGGGTATGAATGTAATGTATGTTAATTGATTAACTAGAACTCACTCAGCGTAGCTGACTTTTAGTATGCACGCAGGCAAATAGGTTGAGGCAGCTGGCTTGAGGACGGGCACATGGCATGAACGAAAGACACTAGCATCTGCGAAGAAGTGTCATGACTGTTTTTATTAATGTTTATGGAAAGACAATATGTATGTTAAGACAAAAGTGAATGTTTTGTAATGTGATGTTTGAAGTTTTAAATTATTCCGCGAAAGTTTTAATTAACTCTGATTTTAGAACTGTGTTTATGAGTAAATCCAACACCAAAGTAGGGTTACCGAGTACGGGGCCTTACATGAAAATATGATTATTTAATCTACATTGATAAAATGAGTTTTGTGATTTTGAATGATTAATAGGTATTATATTGAAGTAAATAATTTTATAAAAATATATTAGAGAGATCCGTAAGGTTTAGAGAGAGAGAGAGTTTGAATGTGTGTTTTTGTTTTAAATGCATACTTGCTTATCTTGATTCATGTTACTTATCTTAATTAATTGATTGAAAATCCTTGAACATATAGATTGTCTTAAAATTTAGGGATTGTTATGAAATGAGTGTTTATGATTATGCATGCTTTCATGGCTTGTTTGATCTTGTTATTCATGATTTCTTTTGGAAAAAGATAGCTTTTGCTTTTGAAAACGCTCAAGTCAGACATGAATACCAACCAGAGGATTGTTGCCCTCAGGGTTGTTTCCTCCAGGATTGTTGCCTCCGGGATTGTTGCCTCTGGGATTATTCTGCTGCAACTGTTGTATTAGGTTAGGGACTAAAGCCGCAATAGCCGCATTGATAGCGTTACTAACAATGGTCGCGAGAGGAGGATCGTTTCCAGCATCATTCTCGTTTTGGCTATCCACACGTCTTCTAGGAGGCATCTGAAAGTATGGTAACGCATGAGCTGAAAGATAAAGATTTACGGAATGCGCAAAATATGAAAAGAGAAATCCTAAACCAACGTCTACCCATTAACTCACATTTTCTATTATTGAGTTTTTTACAGGAAAGAGTCTGGGCTCTGATACCATAACTGTAACACTTTGACCCGTAGCAGGGTGGCATGTCACTATTACAGATATCATAAACCAAACACAATCCATTTAAAAGAAATAAAGAGAATCCAAAGGCAACCAACGAGTCAAAACAAACCGAAAGAAATTCCTAAGTCAAATTTATTTAATTCGGAAATAAACGAAAAATATTTAAAGTCTTTAATTACCTGTCAACAAATAAGACGCACACAAACAAGAAAATACGGCTGAGCCAAAAAATTGCCCAGTAACGGAAAGAACAATAGTAATGACGATAAGACGAATAAACAGAAGCAAAATTGTAACAAAATTTATCTTAACCAAAATAAATATGATACCAAAACTTGATACTTTTAGAGCATATGATAAAAACCGATACTAAACGTATTACTAAACATATAACGGTGACTGACTTACACGACAATTGATGTTACAAAAAAAATAAGTCGCGTGATTAAAGGAGTACCCGGAGCCAAAACATATAACTTGTAGCATATAACGTGTGACATATAACTGAACTAGGATCGATCCATACGCCCCTAAACGGCCGAAGTACTACCAAAGTACTAGTTAGAGACGCCGTGAACTTTTAAAACACACTGTCACGAAAAGTGTTGTACTCGGGTAACAGAGTACTAAACCAGAAAGATGGTATTACTACCTAACATATAACATATTAATACTAGCTCATATGATTAAGATAAGAACATGCAATAATGACTGCGAGTTTATAAAATCTATTGCATGCTATAAGTATCTCTAACCAAAACATATTGAAACTGAACAAAACTAAAAAAAAAAGTTGACGACGTATAAAATGTCCAAAGACCAAACGGGTCATATCAATAGAGACAATTAGGTGATGTTAACATATAAAATACCGAAAGTCCGTACTACAAAGTAACGGATTAGAATTTATACTATGAGTGAAAGAAACCAGAAACCGTACTACAAAGTAACAGAATATAATTAATACTATGAGTGAAAGAAGTCAGAAGCCGTACTACAAAGTAACGGAATATATTAATACTAAGAGGACACAAAAACAGAAACCGTACCTTATCCAATGAAGCAAAGCAAAGTCAAAAAAAGATCTAAGTTGTTCGCACGTCCTACGATAACCTTTATTGACGAACGAAGTTGGCAATGCACGAAAACGAGACGGTTCTCCAAATAGAAACTGATGTGAATTGGAAAGAAATCGGAGGTTGAGATGACGATAGCGGTACACGACGCACGACGGTGGTGGCGTATGTCGTCGGCTAAACAGGTCGATGGCAAAGGTTTGAGACGGTTCGATGGCAATGGAGTTGCCGGCGGCCACTCGTAGCAGCAACGTGGTGAAGTCACCACGAGGGAGATAGGCGAGATATGATGGCACATGATAAGGTGAAAAGGAGTTCGTTGGGAATTTATAGCAGGTGTCGTTGTTAGGAGAATGAGGCTTTTGAGCTATCCCAAGTAATCCGGAAAGTTTGAAAATAAGCAAATGACGTGATGAGATGATGATTGAAAAAAATGCGCTGATCGTTAGTTTGTATTCATCCATTCTTCTACATCTTCCATTTGATTTATGTAAGGCCCCATGCCCGGTAACCCTACTTTGGTGTTGGATTTACTCATAAACACAGTTCTAAAATCAGAGTTAATTAAAACTTTAGCAGAATAATTTAAAACTTCAAACATCACATTACAAATATTCATTTTTGTCTTAACATACAAGTTGTCTTTTCATAAACATAACATAAAATAGTCATGACACTTCTTCATAGATGCCAGTCTCTTCAGCTCATGCCATGTGTCCCTCCTCAAGCCAGCTGCCTCAACCTATTTTCCTGCGTGCATACTAAAAGTCAGCTACGCTGAGTGAGTTCTAGTTAATCAATTAAAACACATTACATTCATACCATACTCATACGTGTCCGGAGATACGTATTCATTCCTTATTTACTATCACTTCTTTCATACATACTTTACATACATGCATACGTTCATACATACTTTCTTTCATAAAACCCTATGGTATACCATAAGCTATTCTATCTTAAACATCACAGTTATTATAAGGGTCTGGTCCCTATCATCACAGATATTATAAGGGTCTGGTCCCTAACATCACAGATATTATGAGGGTCTGGTCCCTATCATCTCAGATATTATGAGGGTCTTGTCCCTATCATCTCAGATATCATGAGAGTCTGGTCCCTTCTGTCTCGAATAGCTATACATTTATCATACGTGTATACTTTACATATCTTCTAGTTATAACTATATATACATACTCGTTCATACAATAATTATGTGACAGTACATTCAATACACAATCATACAAGTATCATATACTTACCTATCGAGTAAGTGTATTATCTACCACATAGGAGTATGCACACAGCCCCGAAAACATAACAGATAAAGGGGCTAGAACTCACCTAGAGTCGGTTTCTCTCACCGTTAATGGTAATGCCCTTCCTTAGTTGTGCACGACTAACTGTACGATACATTACGCGTGTCAATTATCCATTACTACAACTTCCTACATCTAAGTTAATGAAACCCTCAACTAACGGGGGTCCGGGGGCAGCGCCCCTGGTAGCGGGGTCTAGGGGCGGCAGCCCCTAGCAGGGTCCAAGGGGCAGAGCCCCTGGCTGCGGTGGAAAATGAATTTCATGAAATTTCATATGGCCATTTCGCATGGAAGAATTTCGCTTCGTATGGACCATTTCGCTTCGCATGGCCATTTTACTTCGCATGGAATTTCGCTTCACATGGCCATTTCACTTCGCGTGGAATTTCTCTTCGCATGGCCATTTCGCTTCGCATGGAATTTCGCTTCGCATGGCATGCGATGCGAAATACTTAGATTTCGCATGGCATGCGATGCGAAACCCTTATCGTGCGAAATAGGCCCGATTTACCTTATTTTGTTAATTTAGAGCCATTTTACTCCGTGACTCTTCCTTAGGACCTGATTTTACTCTTTCTCAACTTTCGACACATTCTGACCCCATGCACCTGATCCTGAACCTGTATTTCTCCTAGTCCAAACGTCACCTTTTTATCTTAAAGTGCACCCAAGAGGTTATAACTTACCAAGTTTGTGTTTTTCGTACGTTCTACAACCCGATCTATCGTTCTATCAGTTTGCATGTCAAACTCAATCACAAAACTTAACCTTTTAAACTAAAACTCACATTTTGCTTCGGGTTCGGTTCGGATCTGGACAACACATAGATCTCGACGTGTTCTTGTTATATGAAGACACTTGAACACCAAATTCTTCCTTACTTTAACCTGGATTTGGGTTCGGGTCTCGAGAGAGTATGTGTGTGTTTCTTGAGTGTGTGTGTGTGTGTTTGTGTAAAGAAAGGGAATGGAGAAGAAGATGGGTTATATATAGGGGGTCTAAGGGCCCCACCACCCACTTCCCATTCCAACCAAAATCTTATCCAAACCTAAACACGCACACAATTAAACTAACGACACCCAGTTAATAACAAAGCATTCTGTTATTTACTATTTAACAAAAGTTGGATGTTACAATTTCTTTATTATTATTATTATTATTATTATTATTATTATAGAATTTGGGTTATTATAAAGATAATTTCTAAATCAAGTATATCTCTAATAGAGGCTGTCCATAAAAAATTTTTTGATAATCATAAAATAATACGAATAACAAGAATAATAAGTTACATCTAATCCGACTAATATGTAGCACATGCGCGTTGTCTAAGTGTTCAAACCAACTATGCCTGCATTTATTTGGGTTATTATAGTTTGTGTGAATAATTTTAAGTTTAAAAGAACAAACTTAAAATTATATATATTGAAATATTAAAATTGTGTCATATAATAATAGGACAAAGGAAAGGATAAACGAATCGATACTGAAGGTGGGTTTCTCACAAACTCCCTTGTTATTAATAATGCTTTATAAATGTTTTTTGGGGGGAAAGGCGTGTTATTAAAAATACATTTTATTTTACAAACCATATTAAATGGGATGAGTCAACTTGAAACTAGAAACCGTTAACCTTTGTCTAGGGCGGATAAATATTGATAGATCTATCCGGGTGACACCCCTCATTTAGCCAGATTTACTGGTTACGAAGGTGAGAATATTTTGAATTTGGTACGCTTCGTGTTTTATAATTTTTGATAGTCATACATGTGTCGTACTCTTTGCTCGTTTACGACTAATATGATTTGTTTAAGAAATAAAGTGTTTTGGATTTATATTTTTCTTATCATGGGATGGCAAGGTCAATGTGTAAAGTCAAGGACTATTACACCAAGGAATTGAATAAAAATATTTATATTGAGAACTCACCAACATTCGTGTTGACAAACGTTTTTGACATGCTTCTCACGTAAATGACGTGTTAAAAGCTTCGTGAGAGACCGAGAAAAATTGTGTTGACGTGTGTTTGAATGGGGAAATGTTTATTGACTTTTCTTAAGTTGGATTTAATTTGAATAAAAATTTGTGTAATATAACACATGTCAATACTCTGATGGTTAATAAAGTTCAACTTTTGTTTTGAAATGTTACTTGTTTATGGTTAGCTAAAACAACATCTGTCACCACCCGAACTGACTAAGTCAAGGTCTTCAGCCGCTTAAGTTAAGCTTTACGAGGTGTGACACAATGATCAGTAGTATGACTGTAACATCTCGGATTTTTCGTATTTGTATTCGTTTAAGTTTAAATCGATTCGGGAACGTAATTTGGATCTTCCGAACTGTTTAAAACTTGTATTTATTGGTTGGTTTAACTTATTTTATAATTTCATAACTTTCAATTATGCCAAATAGCCCTTAGAAACCTTTAAAATCGCTAAAACGGCTAAAAATCGCATTTTCGGGAACTACAGGGACTAGTTTTGACAATTCTTTCCTATTTTCGATTAAATTAACGAAACTTAAACTCCAAGAAATGTTATATCTGGTCCAATTTCGTTTTCTTGGTGTTAAAGCCAAATTTTGTTAGTTATTGTACTAGATTTTCTCAGTAAACAGCTTATTTTGTTTCCTAATTTGTTTTTAGCATCCAAATCGCTTATTTTTGGCTTAAATCGGGTAAATTAAGGTTCAAGAAAAGGATTATAACTAAAATACAAGTCCATGAAATTTTGGTGTTAAAGCCAAATTTTTGGTGTTAAATCGGGTAAATTCTTGGTGTTAAAGCCAAATTTTGTTAGTTATTCTTAAATTACTGATAAATCATGAAATTTTTGGTTTATTACATCGATATTCTCATTAGAATCGTATTTTGTTACTTAAACGAGTAAATCTACCAAATATAGTTCGTTTTTGTAATCTCTATATAAACATGTCATAATTCTCTGCCACAAACCTGTATCCTAACCCTAAAGAGACCTCCTAGCCGTCACCTACATCTGACCATCACCAAACCCTTCGGTTTTTGCTTATTCGTTGACGATACAATGCTTGTTCGTTTGACTTTGCATGCGTATGGATCTTTGACTCATCATATCTCTTGATTCTTTCACTTTCCGGGTAAGTTGTAAACTGTAAAATCATTCATATACCTTCCCTAGTCAATAACCTTCAATCAATTTTGGTGGTTGAAGGGTGTTGACTGGTTAAATCGTTTAAAACTAGTTAAAGGGCAAAATAGTCAACAAGTTTGACTATTTGTTTTCTCATACTTCTGGTCGGATTCAACGTTTGGTCCAGAAGACTTTTATTCTCGTAATGGAATTTTAAGGCTACTAACCAAAACCTGACTTCCAACTCGCTGTTCGGATTCTGGTCAGTACCAGAATTGACAAGGAGTTGCTGCTGTATTTCGTTAACCAAACGACCGCCAATCTCGGCAAAAATAAAAGACACTAATCAAGAAAGCTTATACTGACTCATATCCGTTAAAATATTATTTAAATCATCTTTTCTTATTTAAATCCATATTCTCAAACTTTAAATTTTTAAGTGCATTTAAATCCTTACCCTTAACTTTAAACTATAAATATTTTATTATCTCTTGTTTGTCCTCATGTTACTTTTCTCAACTTACTTTTCATTTTATAAGCCTTTATTATTAAAATTCAAACATTGTAAATTTTATTGATATTAAATTAAATTTTTCATCATCCAAATTTAATTCTCATTATTAAATTAAATCTTCCATTAATTAAATTTTTACCGTTAAAATTGATTTTGTTTTATAAATCTCCATTAAAACCCATCACTCACTTTATTTATTGATTATGTTCGTTATTTAGTTAAAATTAAGCGATGATTCATAAATACTTCAACTCCCCACTTTGATTTTTGATACATCTTGAGAATCTTGAACGTTTTAAACGATAAATTCGTAGTTGTTAGAATAGTCATGGTGGTTCATGAATTTCTAGCCTCGCATTTATCTTATTTTATTTTATGCTTCACTTTAATTTAAAATTTGTTATTTACTTAACTTTCCATTTTCGATAATTCAATTTACTTATTTCCTAATATTTATAACGATTTTGTGAAAAAAAAAAAGAAGAAAAATCCATGAATTCCCAATTTAATCTAAAGATTTAATAGGAATAGGACTATCTCGGTATTTCAGGAATATCGGCTTCCCAGCTTAATCTATTAACAATTTGATTCAAATATGTATATTTTCGCATTATCACTGATATTTAAATCATTAATTACTAACTATTATAATATTTTGCAATATTTTAATTGAATTAATCTAATCTCAAAATTACCAACTTGAAAAGCTATAACTTTATATTAACTTCTCTTTAATCTCATAAGTACTCAAATTAATCAAACTCGACTCATCAAAATTTTCGTTAACTATGTTCAAACATATATACTCTCGATCGTAAAAAACAAACTTCATTCCTAAAGAATACGATCTTTAAGGATTTCGCATGCTATTAACTATTTTAAGATTTGTTATAAATTAAAACTTTGCGTAATTCATTTCCTAAATAAAATTCTTTTCATCAAGGTAGACTTATTAGAATCTTATACCTATACCTCAATTCCTTAGTCTCGATTATCACGATTCATAAATAACCTTTATTTCACAAAATTTGTTTCCTTCATAAGCAAAAGATATTTTAGAACTTACCTTATTTTATTTATCAAACTCGAACATTTATTAAATATCTCTTGAATTTAAATTTTTTTTCAAAACGTTTGCTTCTTTCCAAATGATGGTTTTAAATGTTTTATAAACCACATGATGGAACGGATTATGCGGACCATTCGACGATCTAAGTATTTATGGGTCGACACGTAATTACCAAAGTGCTAGCATGGAAGTCATAATACGTAAAATTGTGATTTAGAATCAAAGGTAGCTTGGGTAACGGTACAAAGGATGAGATGATAAGGACATGGTGGATACGCCGCTGGTCCATCCTATATATAAATGCCCTTATCGGATTGTCAAGTGAAGCGTTGCTTCGGTTATTAGAAGTTCTAGGTTATGATATTATTCTTAAAAAGTTTAATTATTTTCAAAAAGATTATTTTTTGATTTTCCTTAATTTCGGGACGAAATTCCCTAAAGTAGGGGAGACTGTAACATCTCGGATTTTTCGTATTTGTATTCGTTTAAGTTTAAATCGATTCGGGAACGTAATTTGGATCTTCCGAACTGTTTAAAACTTGTATTTATTGGTTGGTTTAACTTATTTTATAATTTCATAACTTTCAATTATGCCAAATAGCTCTTAGAAACCTTTAAAATCGCTTAAAACGGCTAAAAATCACATTTTCGGGAACTACATGGACTAGTTTTGACAATTCTTTCCTATTTTCGATTAAATTAACGAAACTTAAACTCCAAGAAATGTTATATCTGGTCCAATTTCGTTTTCTTGGTGTTAAAGCCAAATTTTGTTAGTTATTGTACTAGATTTTCTCATTAAACAGCTTATTTTGTTTCCTAATTTGTTTTTAGCATCCAAATCGCTTATTTTTGGCTTAAATCGGGTAAATTAAGGTTCAAGAAAAGGATTATAACTAAAATACAAGTCCATATTCTTAAATTACTGATAAATCACGAAATTTTTGATTTATTACATCGATATTCTCATTAGAATCGTATTTTGTTACTTAAACGAGTAAATTTACCAAATATAGTTCGTTTTTGTAATCTCTATATAAACACGTCATAAATTTCTATCACAAACCTGTATACTAACCCTAAAGAGACCTCCTAGCCGTCACCTACATCTGACCATCACCAAACCCTTTGGTTTTTGCTTATTCGTTGAAGATACAATGCTTGTTCGTTTGACTTTGCATGCGTATGGATCTTTGACTCATCATATCTCTTGATTCTTTCACTTTCCGGGCAAGTTGTAAACTGTAAAATCATTCATATACCTTCCCTAGTGAATAACCTTTCAATCAATTTTGGTGGTTGAAGGGTGTTGACTGGTTAAATCGTTTAAAACTAGTTAAAGGGCAAAATAGTCAACAAGTTTGACTATCCGTTTTCTCATACTTCTGGTCGGATTCAATGTTTGGTCCAGAAGACTTTTATTCTCGTAATGGAATTTTAAGACTACTGACTCACTGTTCGGAATCTGGTCAGTACCAGCTCGCTTAAATCTTAAAACAAACAAACATGAGTTCTAATCGTCCGTTTAGAGTGATTCCAGCGGCAACGAGTTCGTTTTTACTTATTTTATCATATCCTAAATTCTCAGATTCTGAATTGGTTATATCATCTGACATGTAGTGGACGACTCGCTTATTCGTTAGCTCGCTTATTCATATTTATATTCGTTTGTCATTAATCTAATGTGAGTTTATCATTCCCCTATTTTACTCAATTTTCTAAATGTTTTGGGGACATATGCGTACGTATTCATATTTCTTACTATATATATATTCAAACAAATGCATACGTATTATTTTGAGTGATTTAATCAAACATACGTGCTACTTGCTTACTTGTGTTACCATTCAATCAATCGCATATTGGGATTACTATTCAATCAATCATATAGCGGGTGTTCCTGTTGGTGACCAACGCCCGATTCGCTTGGCAACGGTCTACATACTTGTTTGTGTTTTGATTATATTTACCGCACTTATCACGTTATGCTTATTTATATTGTTGTGTCAAAACTGGTGATATTCTCACTCAACTTTATGTTGAGAAAACTCCATTTTCTACGCATATCCAGGTTGCTTGTATTGAAGATTGAAGTTTGGACATTTAGACAAGACCTTAGGATATGATCAAGATAAACATTATTTGAGCTTATATTCATATATGTGAATTGTTTGTTATAATTGGATAATGTGTGTATTATTCGAATAAAATAATTAATTAGATACTGTCACATTTTATATATGATAGAATCTTCGAGCTATGAGCAATCGGATCACGCCCTGGCATTTCCGCCTTAGGTTGGGGTGTGACAATGACCATGCGCCTCGTGATAGTCACAGTACCTGGTCATGTCTACATTCGGTTGTTGCTTAATTGGTTGCGGCTTCCTGAACTTGATACCCTCGGAGAGCAAAATCTCTGAAGGGCTTTTGGTAAGCGGTCTCCATCATTGGCATTGATGTGGCACCGTTTGCTTACCTTTTTGCTCAACGAGAAAGCGCAAATCGGATGAGGTGGATTCCTGGTTGATTCTCGACCAAATAGACCCTACCTTTTCGTTATCTCTAGCGCGATTGATATCATTCCGCATGTCTTTGCGCACTAACTCTCTTCCCATGCTCTTTTCTGTTCGCGTGTAGCGCCTGGCAGCCGTCATTATGGCGTCTCAACTCTGCGGCATGCCATCCCGGCCTGTAAGGGTGTGCGCATAATATCATCACACCTCACGTTTTGGCGGAAGGATATGAGCATGAGTTGTCCACCCAACCCGTCGATGTTGAGCGCTCCCTTATTGAAGCGAGTGATAAATTCTTCAACGCTCTCGTTGTCTCGGCGGGTGCCGTTTAGGATATCTGTCGGGTCATTGATGTGTAGTCGTTGTTGGCTAAAGTGTTAGGTGAACTTGTTGGCCAAGTCATCCCAATCAGTGATCCGCCCTTCTGGAGGTGTTTAAACCAAGCTCGCGGTGCACCTACTAGCGTTAATGTAAACATGTGACACCAGAGCGGCATCGTCCACCCAAAACCATACCCGCAGCGACGTAGGTTTGTAGATGGTCGTTCGAGTCAGATAGACCATCATACTTTCCTACTGTCAGCGGGATTTTTGGGTTTGCGGGTAGTCCTGCCTCCGCCACCCTTCTAACAAACTTTGACTTTCCTGCCGAGGTGGCTGCCTTGTATGGCTTGTAATTGTCAACGTTGGCATTAGGGCGATATTCAATGAGATTCTTGTTGGGCGTATCTTGAGGGTCAGCTCTTTCTTGGCTATCCTCGTAGTTCATGTTGTTTTTTATTAAAGAAGTCGTATGACGGGAGCGTTACGGCTGTTGGCTGCCTGGCTGGTTACCACCTTGGCCGTCTTGCTGGACGTGAGCCAAATGGGGGCCCGGGATATGACGCCTTTGAGCAGATTCGTGTTCCTCTTCATCCTCATCATGCTAGTATTCTTCATTGCTGCTTGATGCTACGCCAAATAGAGTTCTGGGTTGGACTCCTAATACGAACTTTTGCTGCATTCTACCCATCAACTTTTCTTGCTTCACTTCCCACCATTCCATCATATTTAGTTGTAGTGGGGTATGTGGTTTCTAACGTGTGCGGAACTTAGTGCTAGCAGTTACCATGAAGTTGGGCGGATGATTCAGCACGTTTACGACGTCCTCCGGATTTGTTGTAACGGTATCTAGTGCGGGGTTCCCCCTTTGCTGAGCAGCTGATGCTTGTCCAGCCGCAGGGGTGGATGCTTTTCTACTCATTTTGACTAGGAAAACGAAAGGAGTTTTTAGATAAAGCAGGTTCTAGCAAAAAAGCACGGATGACGCCAATAAAGAAACATTGGTTTAACCCTTGGTTATACGTAATCCGGCTAATCTGAGTGTGAGCACCTACAAAATAGAACATTGTGAGCTCGCTACGAGAAGGAAAGGGGGGTCTTCTCGTAACCACCCTCCGACGTGAGAATCAGTATGTGAGTTTAAGTAAATAATGAATATCAACTATTGCGAAACACTAGTGAGTGTTCTCGCCTTTTAGTTCGGATTCTCTTACCGTTGAGGTTTGATTGATATTTATAGCCGGATTGGAGAAGAGAAGATATGATTCGCCTGCTATGCGTTGTCATTCCCTTATTGGCTAGACGTTCTTTTCATTAAGATACTTCCGTTTTGTACCATACCTAGGAAGATTTTTGGCACTACATTTCCCGAGATGTGGGGGAATGTTTGGTGCCTGAAAGGATGTAACCTAGCGCCTAAAAATGCGTTTTGACACTTGGATGGGTTTGATGCCCTACCTCTTCACCTGCAAATAAATTAATTTATGAAGCCTTACTTGTTTAGCTAGGTATATTTTGTAAGTTTTATTATCTGTGTAACTCATTATAAATTGAGCAACTTATACATAAATGAACCAAAACTGAATGATCGACTAAAAAAATAATAAATGGGCCACAATAACAATTAATAAAAAGAAGGTTGAAAGAAGTTCATATAAACAAACGGATTATGAGAATCTCAAACTCTATTAGTAATCATACATATATTTACAAAAAACTAATTTCCACACAAAAGCTTCCAAAAATAAGCCAATATTATTTTGGCTATTTAAATTATAGAAAGAGATTTGTATGACATAAAAAAGCGATTGACACGTCCCAACACATACCATTCATGAAACATGCCGCCGAATGATCATAACGAGCTAAAAGAATAAATTTACTATATTCAGTAGTAGAAAAAACCTTCTAAAACCTACCTTATGTTGAACTGTGCATAACAAACTGAAATCAATATCACTAGTTCTATTGAAATTACATTTAAGTAAAAAAAAAAAGCAAAACTATTCTTGTACCGGAACTTTTGTCATAAATCCCTTTGATATTTAAATAAGATTTTATCATTTATAAGAGCCGGCTCGGAGAAAGCAAAAAAATTTTTGAGTTGAATGTGAAATTTTTTTTGGGACTCAAGTAAAATAAGTATTTTGTTGAGTTTAAACAATTTAATTTTGATATAAGCTTACTTGGTTCTAATTTAGGTTGTGTAAAGCTTTTGTATAAATATAGGATTAAACATGTCTCAAATGAGAATGATACCCATAAGCTTTTGGTTGTGAGTAATACCTCTTTGCTACTAGACCAAGCTAGTGGTTATGTAATTGAGTTTAAACACTAAATATACATATTGTTTTAATAAAGATACATATAATTAAAAAAGTTCGGGCCTAGCGGGGTGTCGGATTTGTGGCCGTCGACAACCCAGTCACACCTTATAGCCGACTCTGTCATCTATAACAAGATTATTACCAAATTTCTATTAGTCCAATGGTATCTTGGCGTTAAATAATATCTCCTTTCTAAAGATGGATAGTTTGAGTCATGTTATAAAATATAAATTACAGTTCAAATAAATTACACATGAACATTAAGTTCCGAATTTAAAAAATCAATAACCAACCATCAGAATAAACTAGTCTTTCGTCTCCATTAGACAAAAGACGTATAACAAATATATATGTGTATAAATTTTCCTAAGTATTTAATTTAAAAAAAAAAAAAAAACCTAAAAGAAAAACAATTATACACATGAGGGCTTGATAAAGGCCCATTCAAAAAATCAAAAACCAGAAAACTATAAGTGAACAATAGGTCAACCACTTGAACGGGCTTCTAATGACCCAACCCGAAGATATGTCATACTCCATCAACGAACTGTAATGAAAATTGGGGTTGGACCCGTATAACGCCTGGATCCCTTCCACATCATCAACTTTAAGATCCACTTTCTTAGTCCTCGGACTCAAACTCGGGTACATAATCGCATCTTTGACCGACGAATGGGCCAACCCGAGAATATGCCCAATTTCATGGGTCGCCACTGATTCCAAATCAACCGCCACCTTTGATTTACTTTTCTTAAAATCAACGGCCCATGTTTCCGCTTCATCCAAATGAAGCCTCCCGTTCTCGGGCGAAAAGGCGTGCGCCAACACGCCCAGTACCCCGTCGAACGCCTCCCCGTCCCCATGATCACCTTTATAAAACCCGATCTTAATATCCGCCGACGGGTAATCGTTTGTTTCGGTGAAGTTCACCGGAATCACCGCCGACCACCGCGAAAACGACCTTCGGAAAGCGAGTTTTACGTCGTCGGGGGCTAGGTAATTAATCATGTGATGACCCGAAAAAGCGTACGTCAGCATCGTGTGCGCCGATCGCCCCCACCGTGGCTCACCGTAGAAATACGCATAGTGTTTGGTGACGTGTAAATTTTCGGTTTCTGTTGATAATTTAACGGCGTCACTAACGCCGCATCGAGGGGATATTATTTGGGAAACGGTAACGGGGTCAAGCTTGCCCGTTACCGTTAGTCCGAAATTTCTTTGGTAGTTGACTACGGCTGATTCGAAAGTATCGTCGAATAAGTCCGTGAAGATGTTGTTATTGTTATTGTTACTGTTGTTGTTATTGTTGAGGTCGAGGTAACCGAAACGGTGGAAGTATTTTTTGAGCTCGGATATGCCGGAGAAGTTGGCGCCCTTGCCGGCATCGATGAAGTTAAGGAAGTTGGTCCACGTGGCGTTCAGTGATCGGTCGGTTTCGGTTTCGGGCGGGTTTAAACTGCCCGGAAGTGTTCTGGCGGGAATGAGGTGTGGGAGGAGTAAGAACAAGAAGAAGAGCATGGTGTTATAACTGAAAAACCGAAACATGTTTTGTTAGTTGTGTTTTGTAAAGTGTTTATGGTTTTGTTTTAGTTTGATTAGCAATATAAATTAAACTATTTATATGCCCAATAATATCATTTTCTAAATTAATTTATTGGTTTTCCTAGGCTTAAAAAATAAAATGATTATATGTTTTTGATGATTCTGACTAATTTTTTATGGGGATGTTACATGGTGGGTGAACCACTAGGTTTGGGTTTCTATTCTCTTTCAATTTACTTATATATATATATCTGTTAATAAATATTTAAGGCTAAAATAAATCCAGTAAATACTTATCACCGAATCATATATATTTTGGGTTGATATGTTACCAAAGTTCAAGATTGGTTCATTTAGTTTAATAGAGTTTAATTTGTTTTGTTTTGTGATTTATGTGAAAATTTTACATTTGTATTTGCACTGACTATAAATTTTATATTCGTACTAGAACTCAACTATAATTCTTGTGTTTGTACTTGAATTCAACTTGTTAGTAATTCTAAAAACTTTAGTTCAATATCTTAGTGATTATACAATATTGATATATTATATAATTACCAAACTCGCTTAGGTTTGTGAATCTTTTATAACTTGATGCAATAACCTTATTAGGAGTTTAGTTATTAATATAACTCCAATTTTGGGCCATGCTAGTTAAAGTTTTGACTTCATTAAAGATTTTACCGTTGATATTATAAACTTCGACTTACATGATTAGTAATTACCACATATTTTTTTTTATTTTAAAGAAAAGGGAATAAAAGAATGAAAGGGTCAAACGTTTTTATTTGTTTATGGTTAATTTCAAAAAAAGGAAACAAAAAAGGGTAATGATTTTAAGGTTGAAAAATGAACCACAAAACACAAATACTAAGTGGCTTAGATTATGTTTGTAGTTGGGAACTCTTCTTGTTTGTTGACCTAATAGTTAGGTGAAATTACCATCAACCCCCTATATTTATTTTCTATGAATTAAAGTCGTGTCTAACTTTTCTAATTATACATGAAAAATAATGTGACAAGCGGCGACTACTCACACACAAACTTTTCACATGTCACATATTATTTCATAATGTAATCGAAGTTTATTTCTTTGTATAGTTTTATTTAGAAAAATGGGGATTGTTAGAAGTAGTATAGTTTTAAGGGGCATTTATATATATCCTTTTGCTAAGTTACCTTATTAAGTATTTTCACATCCCTTAAAAACTAATTACATATTTCCTCTCTCCAAACCACACATATTACATATATCCTAATTTCATTAAAATTAATTAATTAAATGACTGTTTTACCCTTAATGACATAATTAAATACGTATTTACATATATTCCCTTCCTTAAAACATCAACTACATATCTCCTCAAGTTCAATCCAAACGTAGCCGATGTAAAGACGAACATATCGAACGCTAATAAACCAATTGGCATCGAACTTTTTATTCAATAGTCGATATAAAAAATTGTTGGATTAAAATTTTTTTTACCAACAAAAACAACTCAAGTATAATAAAAAAAAAGTGTACATGAGACGGAGGGATTCCGAGAGAAAAACTTGTGGTAGTCATTTATGGCGGTAATGAGATGGCCAGAAGCTTGCCGAGAAAATCGAGCTTGCCGGAAGTAGGTTGGAGAAGATGATTTGATGGTAAGAGATATTGGTAACTTGGTAATTTGATATGAAAAGGAAAAATATGTAATTGCTTGTTTAGGTATGGGAAAATATGTAATTAAGAGTGTTAAATAAGGGAAAATATGTAAAATTCCCAAGTTAGTTTAAAAGTCATTCAAAATAATAAAAACATGAAATAAAAGTTATATAAGAATGTTAGTAATAATAATATTAATAATAAAAATATGTGAATAGTTATAATAAAATAAAATATAAGATTAACGAAAATCTATGCCACGCTTTTTTTACTGTTGAGTTTTTTTTTAACTAGCGAGTTTGAGTAGCATTAACTTGGGCTTGACGTTGCAACAATATCAATTGGGTCACCTTGCCAACTTGAGTAACTTTATCGACAATCCATTTTGTAGCAGGTATTAAGACCATCCTCTATGGGGCTATTTAGGGATGGTAAAGGGTCGATGTGAGTAGGGTACACTGTCGAGGGGAGATTTAGGTTGGAGGTAAAAGATTGGGCGATGGGCAGATGACCGGGTGACCTTGGATGGGGATGGGGGCAATGTTGATTTGGACAATGGTCGTATGTCCGTTAGTTTAAAAAAATAATTAAATTAAGATTTAACTGTATGGCTGGTCTCTGTGGTTTGCCATTTTTCCATGCTTGTTCCCTATGGTTTAATAATTACATAATTGATTCTGATGGCTGGAAAAACATTCACAAATGGGCTCGTTAGTTGCATTTCATAACATAGATGGTCCTTCACATCTAACCTTATTAAATTTTTCCAGTTGAATCCAAATAAAACTATCAAACTACCCTCAAGATAAAAAAATAAATGAATAAATCATTAATAAAAATCAGGTGGGTCCCATTTAAAATAAAAAATTAAAAACAACTGAATCTCCATCATCAACCTCCATTCCCCACCCACCAACACTCCAACCATCATCTTCCATCTCTATCAAAACCCACCACCACACCAATTGAACCATAAGTCCAAATCTCTTCATAATCATTTCTACCAGAGCACCTTGGACCAAATCAATACACACGCATATAATTATAAACTGGAACTACCTTCAAAACGACTACCATACGCCGCCGTCGGAATTCCGTTGAAACCGAACTTGACTCAATAGTAACCGTACCAGTAGCCGCGACATCAATAGTAACCGCCGCATAAGCTAACGTATATAAAACACTCTCCGCACGGCTCGCAATTACCGCGAAATCAACCATTATGCCGCCGTCGGAATTCCGTTGAAACCAAACTTGACTCTTAAGTTAATATAAGCTTAGTCCTCAGAGAATCCTCTATTGCGTGATAGTGAAGGTAATGGTGTGACGGTGAATGAGGAAAGAGATGAAATGAGAGTTTTCGCCATTGGTAGGGTTTTGTGGTGGTGGGTTTTGATGGAGATGAAAGATGGCGGCTGGAGTGGTGGTGGTGGGTGGGGGATGGAGGTTGAAGATGGAGGTTCAATTGTTATTTATTTTTAGTTTAAATGGGATCCACCGGATTTTATTAATGATTTGCTCATTTATTTTTTTAATGAGCGCAGTTTGGTAATTTCATTTGAACTTGACAGAAAATTTTAACAAGTTTAGATGCCAAGGACCATCTATATTATGAAAATGCAACTAGCGAGCCCATTTGTGAATAATTTTCAAACCTTCAGGATCAATTATGTAGTTATTAAACCATAGAGAGCAAGCGTCTAAAAACGGCAAACCACAAGGACCAACCATGCGTTAAGTGTTAAATTAGATTAATCTGTTTAAACCCAAAAATCCATTTCTCCATCACATATTTTTTCATCCAAAACACACCTTCTCTTCCAACAACTTCTCAACATTTCACAACAATGGACCCTAATACAAGCCCAAATTCAAACCCGAACCCGATCCCAAACCTGAACCAATGGGATCCGGCTCAAATGTTGTGGAGTAGTTTGTCACACCCCAATCTAAGGCGGAAATGTCGGGGCATGATCCGATTGCTCACAGCTCGAAGATACTATCATGAATATAAATGACAATATGTATTTAATTATTTTATTTCAAATGTACACACAATATCCAAATATAACAAACGAATCAAATAAATAAATATAATAAATTTAAATTATATTTGTCTTCATTAAATCCTATGGTCTTGACTAAAACTTCAATCTTCAATTTACATGATAACCTGTATATGTGTAGAAAATAAAGAGTTTATCAACAACACATGTGAGTGAGATGATCACCAGAATTTGACACAACAACAATATATATGATAAATAAATGGTAAATGATAAATGTTAAATACGCAAACAAACATATGTGGTAATAATCAATCAACCATAATAAACCATATACAAACTAAAGACTTGCTAGTGTGCCATTAAATCGTTGCTAAGCGAATTGGGCATTAATTACAGTTGTAGATTCCTGGACGGATCGTACACGGGATGTCGCTAACAACGCAGGTGCGGAATCCCTGCGTAGGTAGATACGAGTGTAGAGTATGTAGAGATCGAACACGCAAGCAATAAACCAACCACGTTATATTGATAACAAACACGTGACCCGAGGTCACTGTTACAGACTATGACACGTAACTCGGTTACTGAATAACTGAAACAAAACCCTAAACGATCAACACAAACTGTTTCGCTGAAACAGTATATAAACACGACAACTTCGCCACAGGCGAAGTTGTCAATAACTTCGCTGGTTCAACAAGTTCGCCATAGCGAACTTGTTGACAACTTCGCGTATTACACAAATAAACATAATCAAAACATAATTGCATTACAGACTCGATTACAAATGCTAGACTATGAACTACTGACACACATGTACCAACAGACTCCCCTTGGCAGTAGCTTCATATCTTGATCTTCAAATCTTGAGTCTTGTAATCTTGCATCTCTACGCGTGCGCTCCTTCTCTAACACATACCGACACCACCCGTTGAT
Organism: Bidens hawaiensis; assembly: GCF_021521415.1. Taxonomy (NCBI): domain Eukaryota; kingdom Viridiplantae; phylum Streptophyta; class Magnoliopsida; order Asterales; family Asteraceae; genus Bidens; species Bidens hawaiensis. The sequence goes on along the minus strand of NW_027502041.1, from coordinate 6,395 downwards.
ATTTCCTAGCTTGATCCTTCCAAGCAGGAATGTAGAAGATCTTCTTCTCGTTGAGCACTTTTAGATCAGCCTGCGATAGATTAACAAGATGCATCGGGTCGTAAACCCGAAGTACTTCTTGTTCATCCTCATCTTCCATTACCGCCTCAGCTGTCTCGCAATCCACGTACCACCATTTTAGATCTTTGAGCACGTCCTTGGGCATGAACTTCATCGGTACTTCTTTAAGGCACCGGATCGGTTTGTATTTCATGACCATCCAAGGTTTTCCATCAACTCTCAGACCTCTATCCTTGTCTTCGACAAGTTTCCCTTTTTGTGGTTTCAGTAGCTCAAACTTTTTCTCTTTAACGCACTCTTTCCACACGATCTTCGCAATGATTCTAGCCATGTTGTCTTCACTTCTGTTTACCAATCCCAATCTGGCTAAATCTTTTACTTCACATTCTGGCAGTGTGTTTAGAGATCTCAACTTTCTCTGGAAGTACTGAATGCCATCGTATCTCTTGATCACAAAGAGCCGCAGCTGCTCGTCGTATAACCAGCAGATAATACCTTTCATGGCTTCCGCGTATCCCTTAATATTGTAACTTTTTCTGAACATCTTAGGGACCGCCGGCTTCTTCGTCTTTACGAACCAGTGGGCACAACCCTCCTTCCATTTCGGTTGTTCCTCCCACTCAGCATCTTCCTCCACGTTCTCATCACCCAAACCTGGTCTCTCAACCTCCGGAATCTCATGTTCCACAGAGTCATCAACAATCTCCCCTTCCTCCAACACGTTTTCAACCGTAATCTGCTCTCCAATCCTCTCGATCTCATCAACTGGCAACACATCATCTTCAATCATAAACTCATCATCCTCCTCATCCAACTCTTTCAATGCGTCGATAACATCTTCAACATCAGCATCATCATTACCATCTACAACATCGTCACCAGCTGCATTTGTAGACTCCCCCTCAGCTGTGGAAGCCCCAAGAGCCTGAGAGGTTCTTGGCAGCTCACCACCTGCACCTTCCGGTGCATTGGGATCATCGTCATGATCTTCTCTCCGTTTCGTCCTCAACTCATCTCCCCTACACGTCTTCTCCCCCTGAGATGCCAAGAATGCCTTGAAGGCATCTATCACTTTTCCGTGTTCAACCAGGAGGGCTGCTTGTAGTCGATTGGATTCCACTAGGCTTTGAATGGTCTTTGTCTGATCAGCAACAATCCGCTCTAGTGATGTAATCCCCTCGGAATCTGAAGTAGGAGTTGGAGTTGGCGGGACATCAGCAGCAGAAGTGACCGCAGGTGGTACACTTGGTAACCCTGCAGTAGTAGTGATGGTCGACTCCACAAATCGTGCAACTACCACCGGTGGATTAAGCGGTTGGGGTGGTAGGGACACAATTGCTGGGGCCGACGTCTCGACAGCCGTAACCTGTGCTGTCGTAGGAATAAGAGACATACCAGACAAGGCAGGTGGAGCAAAACGTACCAGCCTCGAAGATTCTCCAGCTCCGGAACCCATACCTGTCCGTTCTCTTCGTGAACGTCTGAGCACAATCTGCACTGCCTCCTCTTCATCAACTTCGTCCTCATCCTCGTCTACCGTTCTTGGCCTTTTTCCCGTAATTCTCTCCGAGACACCATAAGTCGTCTCGCTTCAGCAAACGTTTCGTCTAGATCGGAGTCAGCTACCGAAGTAACTGCTCTAGTAACATCCACAAACTGAGGACCCGAGACATCCATATCAAACACACATGTACGCCAAAGGCACCATTAAGATCAACATCTTCAGCAGTAGACACAGCAGTAGATACCGCAGCTGGCACAGCAGCAGAGGCAACAGTAGATACAACAGGCGCAGCTGATACAGCATGTGGTGCTGCCGCCTGATGTGGTTGCGGGTCTCTGAACTCGTCCCCTCCTGCAGGAACATACCCCGGGTTGATAAGATACCCGAACAGTGGAGTATGCCTGGGACGCAGCTCAGGCTTGCTACGAGTGCTCGAAGTTCGGCACTGAGCAAAGATACGTTTCGTCACGCATTCTACGTATCTAATCGGGCGTCTCTGCGGTAGCGACGGAGCGACATGATTCAAATCATTTGTAAGAAACGAGGATACATAGTGAATCGCTCGCCGCGCCACAGCCCTTCTCTGACGATCGATCTCGTAGAATATTAGCTGACTAAAAGAATATCTGCGGTTGTAAGTCAGCGCTATCATGGCCGACTGCATCGTCGCGCCCATCCCATCTGTTCCTGCCTTCCTGCCGGACATGCATACAATCAATACATGCATCAGGAAGCGCCATTGATCCAGCAGAAACCCTTTCCTCCTCTGCGAGTCCCCCCAGCGGACCCGAATAACCCATCCTCAAATAAGCTCCATCACGGAAAGGAGCTACGAACTCCGTTGGTCATCTCTTGTTTCTTCACCGAACTGCAGAGCCAACCGTATGTCTTCCGAGGAAAACTGTATGTTATGACCATTTACGGTTGCTCGCATCACCGGAGGCTCAGGCCTGCAATCATAATACACTGTCTGCAAAAGTCTTCAATGTTAGGCAGAGAAATGGGCAGTGTATTTGTGAGCGCGTGAAAGACTCTTGATCGCAGGAGAAACGTGATAATCTCCCTGTAGTCTTCTACGCCTCGTGCGTCTGGATCTAAAGTGATGTGCTGGTTATGTGCTGGAAAGAATTGTCTTTGATCATCACCGTCGTCACCACCAGCACCTCCAACAGCAGCCATATCTGCACAAAACAAAACAAGTTAGAGAACAGTTAAGCAACTAACAAGTTCGCATTGTACCACGTGCGAAGTTGTGATTAAACCTGTACAGGCGAACTTATAGGTGAGGCGAAGTTGGGAACAACTTCGCTTCAACTGTAAGTTCGTCAAAAAACTGTTAAGTAAATGGGTATAGGCGAAGTTGGTGATAACTTCGCCTTATCACAACATCGCCACAGGCGAACTTGAGTTCAAGGCGAAGTTACGGATAACTTCGCCACAGGCGAAATTAATCTCCTGGCGAAGTTGTGGATAACTTCGCCTAAACCTTAACTTCGCCTGAATCTGAAACGGCGACTGTTCAGATTCAAAGGTTTAGATCCGATGTTTTCGCAACGATTTGACGATTTAGGAGTGAAGAACAACATAGATTAATGATTTTGAGACGTAAAGGTCGTCCATGAACACGTAATACACGGGTGAAAAACTTGGTTTTGAAAGTTCGACGACCCGAGGTCTCGAACGCGGTAAAACTATAACGAACGAGTGAGTTTGGGAATGATATTGACAACACATACCGTCAATGAACACAAGAAACTGAAATCAAAGATCGAAAACGGAAGGTAAACAATATCGCCGGAATTCTGTTTTTGATTTTTATGTTCGCCCGGAAATTCGAATATATGTTACTGTACCAGATAAAAAATCCTTATATAGGGCTGAGTTGGTTCAGGCGAAGTTACGCTTAACTTCGCCTAGGCGAAGTTAAGCACAACTTCGCCGAATTCAACAACTTCGCCCGTAATTTCAAAATCAGCCCTTTAAGTTTGAATAATCTTGCACTTAACATTAGAAGTTTCCAAAAAAAGTTAAACAAAAATGATCATGTCCAAGTAACCAGTTGTACATAACACAACTGCAAAAATAGAAAAACTTATAAAAATTTTAACGAAATAAGGGATCAAATTTCAGTCTAGTCAGGGACCACTACGTTTTAGAAAAGATCCTAACAGGAATCATACTAACTATGTGACTGTCACTTGGATCCGTGTTTAGCTGTATTATGACATAGAGAAACAGGTTGTAAGCATGTAAATAACTTAAATGGTTTTCATCGTTTCTGTGATACGGATTAAGGTTCAGTTAAGCTCAAAATTTTAAGTGGGCAACAACTCAGAGATAATGATATCTTCTATCTATTCTCAAAGCGTATTTGGCTATACCCAAGTCACCCCGAATTGACTTCGACCCATAGTGTCTGATTAATTTGTAGATACTCGTTGTCTGCTTCCCGTTCACTTCTTACTCCAGAATTGAGAAGTCTTGATTATTACTATGTCTCATAAGTAAAAATATACATGTATTTTTTTTTTTTTTTTTTAAACCAAACATTCTTATTGACTTCGGAGTACTAAACCACTGCAAGTCCCGAATCTGGATCACTGCAGTGTCTTGAAATGCTTTCTTCACGGGAATCAGAACACTCCACGGGCTCGTGTATGACTGGGTAGTCGCTTTTCTGCCTATCATTCGGAAAGATATGTGTGAAGACATTCAAAACTCTTAAGGAGTTTCCACGTAAATTCGAGTAGTTTAAGTTAGTATCACATACACTATTACGCACCATAAAAATTTACCATGACATACAATGACTGTTCTAAAGCCTTTTAAGCCTAATAACTTCACTAGTTAAGCACACACAATCAGTATATATATCATTTTCCAAGGTTGGATCAATTTCTGTTAAACACAGCAAAGAACTTCTTACGAAGTATTAGACTTGAAAAGTAATTTCATTTCCCAAAAAAAAATTGATTTCAATCGCCCCGATCACGTCAAAGTCTTCAGGTAAACGGCAATCCTGAAGATCCAATGGATCAACTGGACCGACCACATACAAGTATGTGTCCTTCTTACTAAGAATGACCGACTAATTTTCAGCAACTGAAAGAACACATGTCATAACTGCCCCGGTCACTTTCAGTCTTCCGGTTAATGGCTATCCTCATTCTCTAAGTCGAAACGAGGACCAAAACATATCCGAGGATATGTCCATCAAACTGAGGTAACCGACTAATTTTAAGCAATAATGACACAAAATTTTTAATTTTTTTTTTTTTTTTTTTTTTTTTTTTTTTTATAAATAAACACAAAGGCATGGTTACTCGGGATTGATCATCCCGTTCAGCTCAATTAGGTTTTGAAATCTGGATTTATCAAACGCTTTTGTGAACAAGTCAGCAAAATTTTCAAGTGTATCACCTTTTTCGATCTTGATCAGTTTCTTCTCAGCACAATCCCGTATGAAGTGATGACGAATGTCAATATGCTTAGTTTTACTGTGCTTCACGGATTGTTAATTACTGAGATGGCGGCAGTGTTATCAATTAAAATAGGAGTGAGTAAGAAATTCAGACCATAGTCGCGTAATTGTTGCTGAATCCACAAAACCTGAGAGCAGCAGTTGGATGCTGCCATGTATTCAGCTTCGCATGTTGAAATTGCAACTGATGTCTGTTTCTTGCACTGCCAGGAAACTAATCTTCCTCCAAGAAACTGACAGCCTCCTGTGGTTGACTTCCGACTCTGATTGCATCCCCCATAATCAGAATCTGTATATGCCACTAGTTCAACGTCTCCTCCCTTCGGGTACCACAACCCCAGCTTCGACTTGCCCTTGAGATACCGTAGTATCCTCTTTGCACCTTTCAAATGAGATTCTTTCGGATTTGCCTGAAAACGTGCACAAAGACAAACAGCAAACATTATATCAGGCCTAGAAGTAGTTAAATACATTAATGAACCTATTATCGCCCGATACAGAGTTGGGTCCACATCTGCGTCACCATCTGATTCAGCACCCAATTTGTGATTGACGCAGATGGGAGTATCATATGGAGAACTGTCCTTCATCTTGAATCTTTTCAGCACATCATGAACGTACTTCGTTTGATGAATGAACATCCCGTCCTTCTTCTGATCAACCTGCAATCCTAGAAAGAAAGTTAGTTCACCCATAGCACTCATCTCGAATCGTTTCTTCATGACAGCTTCAAAATCCTGACACATGGATACTCTTGATGCAGCAAAAATGATATCATCCACGTAGACTTGAACCAGTAGGAAGTCACATCCTTCTCTCTTCACAAACAACGTACTGTCAATCAATCCCCTTTCAAAACCATTTTCCAGCAAGTAGTCCGATAACGTTGAATACCAGGCACGAGGTGCCTGATGTAACCCATATAACGCCTTGCTCAACCTGTATACGTGATCAGGAAAGTCTGGGTCAGGAAAACCCGGAGGTTGCTCAACATACACAACCTCATCAACTTTCCCGTTTAGAAACGCGCTCTTCACATCCAACTGAAATACCTTCATCTTTTTAAATGCAGCAAACGCCAAAAACAATCGAATCGCTTCTAACCGGGCGACAGGAGCAAACACCTCATTGTAATCAATACCCTCTTGCTGATTAAAACCTTTAACAACCAGCCTCGCCTTATTTCTTACGATAATTCCCTTATCATCTCTCTTACACTTGAACACCCATTTTGTGCCTATAGCATGCACATTCCTTGGTTTTTCAACCAAGGTCCAAACTTCCATTTTCTCGAACTGAGCCAACTCTTCTTGCATGGCCTCGACCCACGAGCTGTCCTTTAAAGCCATT